>NC_061094.1:5126324-5158824 GCF_015104395.2 Macrobrachium nipponense
TATTATGCACCAGTGGCATCTCTCTCTCTCTCTCTCTCTCTCTCTCGTCTCTCTCTCTCTCTCTCGTCTCTCTCTCTCTCTCTCTCTCTCTCTCGAAGCATTTCACTCTTGAAGGAATGTAACAGAAAGTCAGGTAGGCCTATGAGTGAGTTAGAACCGAAAATAAGCAACTCATGGTGAGTATTATATATATATATATATATATATATTATATATATATATATATATATATATATATATATATATATATACATTTTTCCACTGATGGTAAAACACACATTTCACACACACACACACACAACACACACACACATATATATATATATATTATATATATATATATATATATATAAACAATTAATCTTATTCCACTGATGATATACCACGTTCCAACGTTTATTGACGTATATCCCCCTGATCCCAACTCCTTGACGAGGTGGGGGGCTTAGGGATCCACTGCAGAGAGAGTATGCCCCTTTACGCCTACTCTCTCTGCTGTGAATTCAACTGAACATTGGGACCTTTAACTCCTTTACTCCTCCTCCTTATAAATTTTCCCCTTTCCCTTCTTCTTCTTTCGTTGACGACCCTGGCATGGTTTTGGACTATTGATTGACAGCTCTTTTAACTTGATGGAGGGTGGAGTTGGATGGCATGCCTCTCCACCCGTAAAACTAGAGTACCTGACGTGGTTGAGCGAGGGGAAATTTTTAAGTCAAGCCATGCCCACAGTGCTGGGTCCGATCTCATGGGACTGACGACCCTTAAGGCACTGTGGGTATGGCGTATATCCAGGTGATGGACCCAGGGCAGTTACCAGTGTGTGTAACGGCATTGCCCCTCCCCCGGTTGGGCCTCCTTGGTGAGAGGGACCTCATCCTGGATGAAATTTTTTTAATACTATATATGGAGAATAAAATTAACCTCACAACGACTTATGGCATGGCAATGGACTGTTCTCAGGATAACTCAAATAATGAAAATCAGAGTGGTATCAAGACATTATTACCATACAATAAACCCAAAAGAAATAGATATCGCCAGGACCCAACCTTGATTCACTTTGATTCTCTCTTTGGGGAGTCAAACTGGTCAAGGTTTTTGAACTTAGAAGCTGACAAAGATATATCTTTATTAAAATTAGAAAATTACCTATTGAATCGATGCCCATCGCAAGAGATGAGCATAAGACAAATTAAAAAAAGGGAATGGTTGGTTGAAACAACAACCAAAAACCAATCGGAAAATTATCAATGTATAAAAAAATATAGATAACATAAATATAAAGGTTACAAGGCATGATACAATGAACAGTGTGCAAGGCACAGTAGTAGTACCAAATCTCGAGGATGAAACATTAGATAGATTAATACTTTAGATTCATTAAAGAAAAGGTACAATATGTTGAAGACTGCGAAGTATATGAGGTCCCAAGCAGGAAAGACAAAAGTCAAACTATCAAATAGCCAAGATAAAGTTCAGTGGCCAAACCTTACCCTTAAAAATTAAAATGCTAGGATTAAATAGGGAACTAAGACCTTATGTTCCTAAACCTATGCAATGCAAGAACTGTTGCAAATATGGTCATACAGCAATTAAGTGTAGGAATATTTATAGATGTGCCTTTTGCAGCTCGCAGGACCATAAAACACGCTGGGACTGTGGCCAACCCAAATGCGTCAATTGTGGATTAGAACATCATGCCAGATCTCAATTGTGTGCGTTCTATATCTACAATACAGAACTTAAATTACTACAAGAACGAACTGGAATGACGATAAGAGAAGCAAAGTTAGAACTGAAAGTGAGAGGATTAAATGACCCATCTAAGAAATTTAGGTATGCAGACACCTCAAAGTCAAGCATACCAGAACTGAGACAAATGATAATAATAGAAATAAAGAAATACCACCACAAAAAATACAAGATGAAAAGAAACTCTTCAAACACACATAATATTACGACTGTGGAAAATCGATTTAGCTCATTATCGGAAATTGAAATAGATAATGACATAGAGGAAAACAAAGAAGAATTAAAATCACAAGAATGTGAAAAAACAGATAATACTACTCGAAAGAGGCAACTGGATAAGACACCACCTAATTCCACCAAACAAGTCTGTAAAAAGATAAATAACCCACCAATCTCGCCGAAAGCTAAAGTTCAGAAACAAAACACTAATATTCCACTGTCTCCCATAGTAACAATAGTACCTCTAGGAACCGAATCACAAAAATTCAGATGAAATGGAAAACCAAAATACAGGTCACTACAGTGAAAACGAAGAAATTCAACCATCACCAATTATAGGCGCCACAGGAAAAAACAAGCAAAAACAACAAACTGAGAAACATGAACATACATGCGGCTGCAGTAAATGCTTTATAGCAATGTGCCACAAAAATAAGACTATAACTAAAGACAGCCTAACCAACACCATAAGAAATTTCATGAGGAATAGGAGTAAGGAAAAAACAAACATCAAATCTCATGAAGAAGGTTGTATGTGTATTGAACACTTAGAATATTACAAAGAGAAACACATCAGTGTTGTAGATAATATTCTAAAGAAAATCAAAATGGAAAAATCAAATCAAGATAGTAAAAAGTAACAGTTAGCGAAAGTAAGATTCAAACTACAACAAAAAATGAATCAAGACCTACAAAAATACAAATTAACTTATAAAAAATGTTAAGAAAATATCAGCTTTAATAATCTAGGGTAATTTGACCACTTATATTACACCATTCAATCGTTATATAATTCAATGGAATATAAATGGATTATTAACGAGAATGCACTTAGGGGAAGTCCAACGACTTATTAGTGAACATGAACCAATGATTATATGTATACAACACATAGGAAAACGTGTTCCAAAAATAGGTAAATATCTATTAGCTACAACATCACAGGAAAATGAAAATAATTTTAGGAACAGCAAGATTATGTCCATAATAAAATTATATACACAAATTAGATATAGATTACACTGAATTGCAAATTTCAGCAATAACAGTGAAAATAGAAAATAATGTGTTTGATAAATTAACTTATACAATCAGCCTAATAAAAAGTATGATTTAAACAAATTACAGAAAATAATAAAAGAGTTTAAGAATCCAATATTAATTGTAGGAGATTTCAATGCGCATAACTCAATATGGGACTATAACAACATTACTCCAGATAAAGATGGAGCAAAAATAGAAAACTTAATGAACGCTAATAATCTTTGTTGTCTGAATGACAGCGAAGTAAATACATATTATTCCAGAACCCATGGAACATTTTCCACAGTAGATGTCACCCTTTGTTCAACAAATATAGTTGACAGACTAGATTGGAATATATGTGATGACTCCTACTCAAGTGACCATTTTCCCATAATAATATCCTTATTAAATAATGAACCAAAACCATATTCTCCACATTACAACATGCAAAAGGCAGATTGGGACATTTTTTACTTTCATACCGATAAAATACCGCCCTATGATTATTTGAGAAATCACAATGAGACGAACGATTTCATTGTGTCCTTCATTAAAAAGGCAGCAGACAAAGCTATTCCTCATTCAAAACCCCATAATAAAAAACTTAAAGTCCCCTGGTGGTCAGATGATCTAACTGAATTAGTACGAGAGAAACTCTCTCTAGCAAGAAGGTTAGATACTCTAAACAGAAGATTCAATAAAGTTAATAAATCAAAACCATTCACAGAAGAAAATATATTAAAAATGACAATTTTACTATTAGAAATAGATGTATTAAAACCTTTATATAATAAAATATCAGCCAAATTTAGAAAAGAAGTAATAAAAGGTAAAATAATATCTTGGAGGTCCTATGTGTCGGAAATAACAAGCGAAACATCCATTCAAAAAGTATGGGAAAAATTCAGAAAAATAAATGGAACAAACATTAGACCACCCAGACAAGCTATATTAGATAATGGAAATAAAATTTTAGATCCCTTCGAAATAAGTAACATACTTGGGGCAAAGTTTTGCCAAAATAAGTAGTGACGAAAATCTAGACAAAACATTTTAAAAAAGTAAAAAACAAAGCAGAGTCTATTATACTTAATTTTGAGACAAAGGAAGATATATATTATAATAAAGAGTTCAATATGGAAGAGTTAGAATATGCTCTCTTGATGTTTGCTTTGAGATGATTTGCCACCTAGCACCTTTGGCAAAATCATACTTATTAAAATTTTACAATCATTTATGGCTCCAGAACTTGTTTCCAGACAAATGGCGAAATGCAATAATAATTCCTATACCCAAACCAGGAAAAGATGCTAGTAATGTGAATAATTATAGACCTATCTCATTAACAAGTTGTATATGCAAGTTATTGGAGAAAATGGTAAATACACGACTTACATGGCACATTCGTGAAAATAAAATTTTAAGTCCTACACAATTTGGTTCACAACGTAATAGGTCTACATTAGATTCTCTGTGTAGTTTGGAAGACCATATACGTAGAGGATTTGAAAGAAAAACCAAATTAACCAATAGCTTGTCTTTTTTGACATTCAAAAGGCATACGACACTACATGGAGGTATGCAATATTAAAATCTTTACATACTAATAACATCCGCGGCCATCTTCCTAAATTATAAAACGTATGACTGACCGCACTTTTCAGGTGAGAATAGATAATGTTTTTTCCAAATATTTCCACTTGAAAATGGAGTACCACAAGGTAGCGTCCTTAGTGGTACTTTGTTCACATTGGCAATTAACAACATCAGTAACATGCTACCGGTTGGAAGGGAATTAAGAGTAATTTGTAATATGGATGATTTTGCAATATATTACACAGCATCACGCATAAAACATGCAGGAAAGGAATATGATTAATAAAACTATAATAAAAAATAGGATGAGTGGGCCTCATCAGTAGGATTTAGATTTTCCATAGAAAAAACCCAAGCGGTCATTTTTTATAAAAGTAAAATTTGGAAAAAAGGTGAAGAAGCAGAATTAAAATGAGAAACCATAATATACCAATTAGCCAAACTGCAAAATTTTTAGGTTTAATATTTGATGCACACCTCAACTGGAAAGCCCATATAACTTACATAAAATCGAAATGCAAAAGAGCATTAAACCTAATTAAAAAACTTTCTCACACAAATTGGGGAGCTGATAGACATACTCTTACTATACTTTATAAAGCAACAGTGCTATCAATTATTGATTATGGAAGTAGAAATATATGGGTCAGCTTCAGAAGCAGCACTGAAAAATATTAAACCCAATTCACAACGAAGGCCTAAGAATATGCACAGGAGCATTTAGATCCTCACCAGTCTCCTCTGTACAAGTTGAATGTGGCGAACTGCCACTATCCCTCCATAGAGAATTCATAACCTTGAAAAGTGCATTAAGAATCAAGGCAAGTGATTCACCAACTAAAAGTCTATTTGAGTTAAGGGATGTCTTTATAAACAGTCATTCACCACCTTTCCCAATTAGAGCTAATAGACTGTTAGAGTCATTAAATATAAATATACAAGTACCTCCAATAGTAAAGTTACCACCCCATTGGACTATGATTAAAGTAAAGACTTGCACTCACTTGAAATATTTATCAAAAAGTTCCGTATATACCCCAGAACACCATAAACAAAAAACCATAGAACATATAAGACAAAAAGTTCACATTATGCAATATATACCGACGGGTCCGCAAATAATCGCAACATGGCGTAGGATATGCAGCTATATCGCAGAACAAAACATATCAATTTTCTTTACCCAATCATGCCTCAGTCTTCACAGCTGAGTTGTGTGCAATTAAAGTAGCTATCAAAATTATAAAGCAAACTTCAATTAATAATTTTGTGATTTTTAGTGACTCGAGAAGTGCCATAGAAGCTCTTCAGATTACAATCCAAAAAATAATTATTGTACAGCAAATTCAATTTGAACTCCACAAATTATATAAAAACAATGGCAAAAATATTGAAATATGTTGGATCCCTGCTCACGTGGGGATAAGAGGAAATGAAGAGGCTGATAAAGCAGCTAAAGAAGCAGTCCAAATGATAAAAGCAAATGTAAACATCCCCACCAGTGATTATATAAGATATATAAAAACAATAATTGTAAATAAATGGCAAAACGTATGGGCTGAAGAGCCTGAAAATAATAAATTTAAAACAAATAAAACAGGATGTTAACAAATGGAGTTCAGCAATATCAAGAGAGAGACATGCTCAAGTAATCCTGACACGCCTCCGTATAGGCCACACTCGTCTGACACACGGGCACTTGATGAGCAACCCACGCGACCCTGCTCCAGAGTGTTCAGAGTGCAAGGAGTTGGTAACAGTCAGACCATGTCTTGGTGCGATTGTCAAAGTATGACCAGCAGAGACTGTCAACTTTTGGAAATAAAACAATAAAAGAAATTTTGACAGAATCTTTTACATTTTCAGTAGTTCCAATTTTGACTTTTCTGAGGAACTGCAATTTAATTGATAAAATATAAGTTTTTTTTAGTGAATTTTAAAACAAAATTTCAAAAATTTAAAACTTAATTCCGAATTTTAATATACCGTTTTAGTATGTATGTAAGGGAACATGAGTAAATGTATTTATTGTGTGTGTGTTCTAGTATGAAAGCGTTTGCCTTTGTGCATTTTTTTTTATTCTTTATCCTGAATGACCAATTTGGTCCCAGTTCTTGGCCTAAGGGCAGGTAGAACCTGGCATTTTTATCTAATCCTTTTCGGGCCCAGCCCTAGGAGAGCTGAAAATCAGCTCAGTGGTCTGGTAAAACTACTTTTATAATAATAATAATCGACTGAATGAGGATGTTAGGGATAACCATCTCAAATCCCAGAAAGTCCTGGAAGTAAAACATCCTGTAAATCCTCCATGGCTTATTCCTGAAGCATTGGTATGCAAGAAATCATTTAAGAAGAAGGATTGTACTGAAGAGGAGATTAGGGGAAAATTCTTAGAGCACGACGTTACCCATGCCAATTATGTGAAGATTTATTTACAGATGGATCAAAGTCAGATAGTGTGTTGGTGTGCTGTTATCCTTAGTGATACAGCATATACAGAAAACTAAATTACCTGACTTTGCATCAATATTCACTGCCGAATTAACAGCCGTAGTCTCTGCCCTAGACTTAGTTTTTCAAAGTAGTGACACTAATTTTGTCATATACTCTGATTCTAAAAGCACTTTAGAAGCTATCAAAAGATTTAATAGCTTTCATCCATTAATCCAAAAGCTTCAGGAGTCACTTTTTCGTATATATTGTCTGCGTAAGTCGGTTTCTTTCTGTTGGGTTCCTTCTCACGTGGGGATTCACGAAACGAGACTGCAGACAGGGAAGCAAAAGCTGCTAGCGCTTCTGCCAGAAATCAACCTTCAGGAAAAGTGCCTCATACAGACCTAAAAGGTCCTATTAGTCTTTTGTATTAAGTAAGTGGCAAGAAAGGTGGACTTCTCCTCTTCTTGCCAATAACAGTAAGTACAGAGTATTAGGAAAAAATATACAGCCGTGGCCTTCGTCATTCCAGCTTGACAGACGAGCAGAGGTTATTTTAACGAGGTTAAGGATTGGGCACACTTATTTAACCCATCAGTTTATTTTAGAAGGAAGCAGCCCACCATTGTGTGCTTACTGTGACGAGATACAAACAGTGGCAGCATTCTGATGGTTGCCACCAGATATTTTAACCAAAGGGAAAGATATTTCCAGGGTAAATCCCTCTCAAATATCTTGGGAGATGAAGCAGACATTTCTGCTCTCATCTCCTTTTTAAAGTGTATAGAAATTTTTAATAATATTTAGATAAATTTTTATAAATCATATACAGATTTTTAAAGACATTAAACTATTTTAAATATATATTACTCCATTCATTAAAATTCATATTTTTAATTTATTTATTAGTCACGTCTAATTTTATGAATCATTTCTTTCACTAATTCATTCATTCATTTACCATAATTCAACTTATTTAACCTTCATTACGGCGCTGAATGGCCTTCTTGGCCCCAGTGCCTGGGCTTTAGCCCTAAATATCATACATCCATCCATCCATCCATTTAAATGCACCTCTAATAAAAAGAACATCTGAGACTCTTCAGCCAATAAAGAAAACAATAGCAGAAATACATCACCCACCAAAAGAAGAACAAAGTACAGCAAAATTATACAACTTCAATAAAATTCAAAGTTCAGGAAAACAAATAAAGATACTAAAACAAAACCCCAAACCTTCTTAAAATGTCTATTTTACAGTGGAATATCAGAGGATACTTATCAAATAATGAAAACTTAAAATACCTAATTAGAGAATGTAATGCAAATATCATTTGCTTACAGGAAATAAAATAGGTAACAATGTTCTCAATGCTGGCATAAATTATAATGTGTGGAAATCAACACAAATTTTAAATGACAACAGCCAAGGAGGAACTGCAATCATAACGCATTCTTCAATCAAATGCCAACCTGTTAGGATTAACTCGGTAATACAGGCATGTGCAGTTCAAGTATTCCTAGAAAAAAAAATAACAATATGCTCAATATATATGGAACCGTCGTTAGAAAGTCGCTTAATAGATCATCTTGGAAATAATAGACCATTACAAGTGGAAGACTTGGAAAATCTATTAGAACAATTACCAAAACCTTACTTATTAGTAGGTGACTTCAACGCCAAACATCCCATGTGGGGAAGTACATCATCTGACAGGAGAGGAAACACTGTCCTAGATTTTATAGATAACAAAAATTTGATTATTTTAAATGATGGTTCTCCAACAAGATTTGATGTTTATCATAATAGCACCTCTGCAATAGACATCACTTTATGTTCCCCAGAAATTGCCACAGATTTTAGTTGGAAAGTAAATAATAATTTATTTGGGAGTGACCACTGGACAATACAAATTGAGCTAAAAAATAATTCTAATATAACATATATACCGAAGAGGAAAATGGAGGAAGCAAATTGGAATTTATATAAAGAGAAGACGGTGATTAACAAAAAACTATCTGACTTTACAAACCACATAGATGCTTATGAACATCTAGTAAAAAAAAATGATAATAAAGCAAATGAAACTATTCCAGTTACCTCAGGCAATCCGATTAGACCACTGGTACCCTGGTGGAATGAAGAATGTAAAGCAGCAAGGAAGATTACGAGAACATGCTTTTAGAAGATATCTGAGACATAAATGTGATGCCAATAGAATTGCATATTTGAGAGCTAAAGCAAAGCAGAAAAGAATATTCAAGATAGCCAAAAGAAATTCATGGAAAAAATATATTAATAATATAAATTCTAAAACTCACAAAGAAATCTGGAAGAAAATAAATAAACTGCAGGGTAGATATCGGCCAGAACCATTACCTACATTAAAAGTAGAAAACAAATACATTTCAAACCCCAAACTAGTAGCAAATGAATTGGGAAAATGTTTCGCCAAAACATCTAGTATCTCGAATTATACTAAGAAATTCCAATTAAAAATCAAAAATTATGTCCCAACACCAATAAAATCTAATAATCAGGAAATCTATAATCTTCCTTTCACCATGGAAGAACTGGAAAATGTCCTGAAACTTGCAAGTCCAACAGCTCCAGGGGAAGACAACATTAGATATGAAATGATAAAAAATCTACCAGAAGAAAGCAAAACCTTTTTATTAGAAATTTTAAATGAATTATGGCACTCTCACAGCATACCTAAAACCTGGAAAGAATCTTTAATCATACCAGGCTTAAAACCAGGAAAAGACCCAGAGTCACCAAGCAGCTATAGGTCAATAGCCCTTACTAGTTGCCTAAGTAAGATATTTGAAAAAATGGTGAATAACAGACTAATATGGGTATTAGAAAATAAACAGCTATTGTCAAACAGACAGTTTGGATTCAGGAAAAATAAAAGTACCATAGATCCCCTCTTAATGATTACAAGAGAGATACAAAATGCAATGGTTGGTAAAAAACAAACAATAGGAGTATTTTTTGATTTAGAGAAGGCATATGATACCACCTGGAGGGGAGGGATTTTAAAAAAATTGATAGAATGGGGAATAGGAGGCAATTTATATGAATATATTAGGGAATTCTTATCTGAAAGATATATAAAAGTGAAAGTGGGGGCAGAAATCTCTGATTCATTTATCCAGGAGGAAGGAATCCCCCAAGGTAGTGCCCTCTTGATTTGAGACTGCCTTGACGGAGTTACGCATTTCCAACCTATGGTTGAAAATGCGTAGCGGGCAAGAGGGCTTTCGAACTGGGAGAATTATCTCCTAGTTTGAATCTAAATGTCTCAATTTTTCTCTTACTTGATCATCTTCCAATCTCTTACTTTCTTTCGCTCAGTAAAAGATCACATTTAGTATTCGGCGTCGGTGACCCTGGTAGGTGTGACGCCAGATAGCTCACAATCAATCAATCAATCTTTCGCTCAGTTGCTCCCCCTAGCTGTCCTCCTTCTCTTCACTAAAACCCTCGTGTAGGTTAGGTAGGAACTGGGTCTCTGAACTTAGGCTTTACCTTGATCCAAATGGCAGGGACTATAGCGGTTTGGTCCGCCGCTCGATTATGTTTGGACCCTGAGGATATTGATGTGATTCCACATCAATATTTATTGGGGCGGGACTACATGTGGGGACTTGCCTACGGAATCCGGGGAGGTATTGTCTCCACGGTAGGACTCTCGGCAATTTATCCAGATTGCCCTCTAAAATAACATGAGTGGGGACGGTTGCATACTAGCTATGCCCTCGGTCCTATCAAGCGGGTTTTGCTTACACTTGAGCCAATCATGTTATGTTAGAGCCATCCTTTCGGGGTAGGGTAGGGAGTGGACATATGGGAGTTGGTCTCTGCTGTGTGTCTTTGGTGAGGGGGAAGTCTTTGGGAGGAGACCCAGTTTTTACCATGGCTTGCAGTTGGTTTCTCTGTAATTTCAAAAAAAACGAAAATGGAATATGACTCTGGAACTCAGTCCCCCGGAAAATGTGACCCCATGACACTAGATAACCATCTGACCCTGGAAACGAACAAGGACACCCTTTTGGACAATTCAACCCAAAATATACCAACCATGGAGCCTTTTATTAGGCCTAGAAGATTTATCAAAAGAAAATTCCAGCCTAGCCCTTCGCTAGCTTTATTTGGAAAAGACAGTTGGACAAGATTTTTGACAATAGAAAGTGAAAACAAAATTTCAAATTTAAAATTGGAAAATTATTTACTGACCAGAAAACATGAAATTTCGTCAAACGCAAACAAATACATGGATAGTGGAAACCACTACTAAAGCCCAATCAGAAAACTACTTACAAATTACGAACATAGATAACACAAAAATAAAAGTCACCAAGCATAATAAACTTAATAGTATTTGTGGTACAATAATCCTGCCAAATAGTGATGACGAACTAATAGATAAAAATATGTTGATGGACTCTCTTAAGAAAAGATATAAAAACATTGAAGACTGTGACATATATGATATCCCAAGTAGGAAAAATTCAAAAATCAATATACAAATAGCTAAATTGAAATTTGAAGGAAACGAACTCCCTTTAACAATTAAAGTATTAGGGCAGACGAGAGAGATAAGACCATATATCCCTAAACCACTACAGTGCAAATCATGTAATAAATTTGGCCATTCAAATAAAAATTGTAGAGAAACTCCAAGATGTGCATGTTGTGGATCATACAACCACACAACAAAATGGGACTGTGAAAACCCAAATTGCATAAATTGTGGTCAGAATCACCACTCAAGATCTAAGGAATGCGCATATTACTTGTACAACACTGAACTAAAAATCTTACAAGAAAGAAGTGGAATGTCAATAAGAGAAGCTAAGATAGAACTAAAAGTAAAAGGTTTACAAGATCCAACAAGGAAAAACACATATAAAGAGGTAGTAAATAAAGAAGTGCAAAATCAAATTCCTACTAAATTGCACAATTTAGATCAAACTGAGAATACTCATAATATAAAGACCCCAAATTCAAGCTCAGAAGCTGCAGAACATTTAAGTAACACAAATTTATATAATATATTACCAACACCAGAAACACATGAAGACAAAATGAATTTGGAGGACAAGCAAAACACAAGAGCTAATTCAAAAGACAAAAAAAGACTACTTGAAACAACCCCACCCAAATCCAAAAAACAAATTAAACAATCAGTAAGACCCAAAATCTATATGGAAAAAAATGAATACCGAGAAGACAAAGTCAACGAAAATTGCTTGCAAAAAAGAGAAACCCAAATAAAAGAGAAAGTTAAAACATCAGATAAAATTGAAGAAAGTATTGAAATAGAACCCAAGAGCAAAAGCCATTTAAATGCACCTCTAATAAAAAGAACATCTGAGACTCTTCAGCCAATAAAGAAAACAATAGCAGAAATACATCACCCACCAAAAGAAGAACAAAGTACAGCAAAATTATACAACTTCAATAAAATTCAAAGTTCAGGAAAACAAATAAAGATACTAAAACAAAACCCTAAACCTTCTTAAAATGTCTATTTTACAGTGGAATATCAGAGGATACGTATCAAATAATGAAAACTTAAAATACCTAATTAGAGAATGTAATGCAAATATCATTTGCTTACAGGAAATAAAATAGGTAACAATGTTCTCAATGCTGGCATAAATTATAATGTGTGGAAATCAACACAAATTTTAAATGACAACAGCCAAGGAGGAACTGCAATCATAACGCATTCTTCAATCAAATGCCAACCGTTAGGATTAACTCGGTAATACAGGCATGTGCAGTTCAAGTATTCCTGGAAAAAAAAAAATAACAATATGCTCAATATATATGGAACCGTCGTTAGAAAGTCGCTTAATAGATCATCTTGGAAATAATAGACTATTACAAGTGGAAGACTTAGAAAATCTAATAGAACAATTACCAAAACCTTACTTATTAGTAGGTGACTTCAACGCCAAACATCCCATGTGGGGAAGTGCATCATCTGACAGGAGAGGAAATATTATCCTAGATTTTATAGATAACAAAAATTTGATTATTTTAAATGATGGTTCTCCAACAAGATTTGATGTTTATCATAATAGCACCTCTGCAATAGACATCACTTTATGTTCCCCAGAAATTGCCACAGATTTTAGTTGGAAAGTAAATAATAATTTATTTGGGAGTGACCACTGGACAATACAAATTGAGCTAAAAAATAATTCTAATATAACATATATACCGAAGAGGAAAATGGAGGAAGCAAATTGGAATGTATATAAAAAGAAAACGGTGATTAACAAAAAACTATCTGACTTTACAAACCACATAGATGCTTATGAACATCTAGTAAAAACAATAGATGATAAAGCAAATGAACCCCACCAGTGGCCCCCGGCACCTTGATGTGGTGGTGGGGCTTGTGTGGTGCAAGGATGAACTGGGCTACAGTAGCGGAGTAGTGCTCTACCCTGGCAGGTCTAACCATGCTACACAGGCCAGTTCTGAGCATCCAGACTAAGATCGGTCCACTTTTGAGCCTTCTCCTATTTTCAATCCTCAACTTCTTCCCCTGTCATGAGTGACCATTAGTTGACGAACCTTGGACTACATTGGATTACGGCTCTGACTGCTCTTCTGATTTGATGGAGGGTGAAGAGGACTGAACATGTCTCTCCATCCGTAGAATTCGAGTACCTGACGTGCCCGAGCGAGGGGAAAAGTCTTATGTCAACATGGCCCCCAGAGCTGGGTCTGATCTCGACGGACTGATGACGCCTCAAGTTCTGGGAGCCATGTGTATAACCAGGTTGTAGCCTCTAGGGGTGGCCACTTAAAGTTGCATAACACATCCCTCCCTTGTTGGGCTCCGTTTTACTGAGGAATATGGTGGGCGGAGGACTACCTGGCTGAAAAATTACAGTACTCGTATCTATGGATGATCATTGCCCCCATTGTTGACCACCCTGGAATGGACTTGAACTGGCTCAGGAAAATGTAAACAAAGAAGTAAACGATGATTCTAGATCCGTACCCAAATCAAATATAATAACTATGGAACCATACTTAATGCCACAAAAGGAAATTCCTCCAGTACTAAATGAAAAAAAGGAAAATATTAATAGTTTTCGAAACAGACGACCTAAATACAGACAGATCCTACATTAGTACACTTTGACTCATTATTTGGATATGGCACTTGGCCAAGATACTTAGTTTTTTAAAACAGAAACCGAGCTGACAGCTGCTAAATTTGAAAATATTTTATTAGCTCAGTACCCAACCAAAGAAATGACTTTTAGATCTATAACAAGAAAAGAATGGATAGTGGAAGCTACCACAAAACTTCAATCAGAAAATTATCAAATGCTTAATAATATGAATGGGATAAATGTCACAGTCGAAAGACATGACAAGTTGAACAGCATTGAGGGAACAGTAATGTTACCACCCAATAATGATTGTGATGGCCTACCAGATGAGACATTGTTATTGAACTCATTAAAAATTAGATATCCTAATATTGAAAACGTAAAAGTATATGAAATCCCAAATAAAAAGACAGCAGGGAAAAAAATTGAGAATAGCTAAAATTAAATTTGAAGGGCAGACACTTCCACCTAATATTAAAATAGAAGGCCAGAGAAGAGAGGTATTACCCCATGTACCAAAGCCTCTTCAATGCACAAATTGCTCTAAGTATGGACATACAAAAAACAAATGTAGAAATGAAACCAATTTGTGCATTCTGGTGGTTCAGAAGATCATGAAACCACCTGGAACTGTGGCGTTCCCAAATGTTGTAATTGTGACAAGACCATCATGCGAGATCAAAGATATGCCCATTCTACATATATAACACTGAATTAAAACTACTAATAAGCAGGTCTGGCATGTCAATTCCAGAAGGAAAGCAAGAATTAAAATCAAGAGGTTTAATGGACCCTGCTAGAAATAAATCATATCGAGACGCTGTAGAAAAAGTAATGCCCAAGAAACATTTTATAATACCTGGAAAAACTAATGAAAAACAAACAACGAGGTCATCAAACTTAGAAATTAACAAAAAATCTCTTGGAGAATCTAGCAATACAGTATCAATAAGCAACCCTTATGACGTACTAATGAAAGATGAAGAATTGCCATCTCTAGACACTGGAAATGAAGATCATGCTGAACAAACAAGAAGAAACGAGAAAGAGAAATAATTTCCCCCCAAAAAACTCTAATTAATACTAATGACGTCAAGAAGAAGAAAATGCCTAAAATCAACAGGAAAACATTCCCCTAATTTAGATAATAATGATGAAATAAGTCCTTCACCAGTCTTTCCAAGTAATTAAATTTTCAAGCAATGAATTCTTCTATAGTTTTTCAAAGTAAATCTGAAGAACTAAACCCTTCGCCACAGTCTTTCCAAGAAAATTTAAAGACAAATTTCAATCTGTCCAAGGAAGACAAAACGATAATTGTGAATGTCAGCAGTGTATCCAAGAAGGCGTAACACCTCCAACTGAATCTCACCATGAACGGTGTGGATGCCATACATGTTTTTTTGCAAGATTGCAAAGAAACGAAACCTTTAAATAAAGAAAAATTGATAAACGTGATAAGGAATTTCTTAGCTAGAAAGATAACATCTCAAGCCAGCTAGAATTAACATACCAAAGATTGTATGTGTATTAGACACTTACAGTACTATCGTGAGAGTAAAATAGCAGTGTTAGACAATTTCTTAGCCAAACAAGAAGAAATTAAATTCACCACTGAATCAGAAGATAACACACAAATGTCAAAAACCCAAAAAGAAAAAGCTAATTAAGCGAATAATTACCCATAATTAAAAAAATATATATATAATATATATATATAAAACCAAATATACAAAATAATCTTTTAACTTTTCGTTCCATTCAATTATACTATTATCCAATGGAACATAAACGGTCTGAAAACACGAATGCACTTGGGTGAAATACAAAGACTCCTAAAGCAACATGAACCAATGTGCATATGTTTACAACACTTTAATTAATCCAGTCCCATCAATATGTAATTACTTCTGGCATCCTCCGTTTCAGGAGAAGGCAAGTTAGGAACAGCAATATATGTTCATAATCGTGTAACCTATGATAAAGTTACAGTTAACAATAATTCATTTCAAATATCTTCAATTCGCCTGCATATGATAAACAAAACTAGCATTTTAGTCTGCAGTCTATATAATCACCTAATGAAAATTATGATATGGCTCAATTATCAAATATTTTATCACAATTCAATGAGCCAATTCTAGTTTTAGGTGATTTTAATGCTCACACCCCTTTTATGGGATGCCAGTACCATCGACGCAGATAGAGCAGGTAAAGACATAGAAAATCTAATACTTAACTACAACTACTGTTGTCTGAATGAAATGAAATCCCAACATACTTTTCAAAACTCATGGGACCCTATCATCTGTAGACCTGTCTATTTGTTCCACTTCGTTATAGTAGACAGATTAGAATGGAATACTCTGGATGACCTTTATACTAGTGATCACTACCCAATCGTAATCACATGTCTTGAAGATAATCATCAACAATTTGTACCAAAATTTAATTTTAAAAAGCTGATTGGGAGAAGTATGATTTAATTATTCTAAAAATGTTTCCCCTTTCCAAAGTAACAATGATCACAATGAAATTAATGAATATTTTACAGATTTCGTAATTAGTTCTGGAATAAATCAATACCAATGACAACTTGTAAGCCCAAAAAATAAATCCTGTTCCATGGTGGTCTAGAGAACTTCAGATATTATCATACTGAAGCACAAGATGAGTAGACGATTAGACAGATACTAAACCAAAGCTATAACAACCAAAATTATATAAAAGTAATAGATATACATTGAAAAGGGTTAGTATTATAGCTATGGAAATTGATTATATCAAACCTTTATTGAATAAAAATATCTGCTCAATTCAGGAAAAAGTTATTAGCAATAGGAAATCTCTTGGCATAATTACGTCGCAGACTTTTCTCCGGTGACACTGTTAAACAAATGTGGATAGATTTAGAAAAATTAATGGCAAATATAGTCGATCACCTAGATCCCCCAATATTACATAATGGGAAAAAAGTTCATGATTTAAAAGATATCTAAATATAAGGTCAAGCCACCTAGAATCAGTAGGCAATATCCTGAATTTAGATGAACATTTCGCATTAGGAAAAAGAATGAAGAGAAACATATAATTAATTTCGAACAAGTCAACAATTATACTACAATGTCCCATTTACACATTAGAAGAATTTGATGCTGCGCTAAAAACTTGTAGTAACTCTGCCCCAGGAAAGGATAATATCTCTTTTGAACTCCTTATACATCTGAACATTAAAGCCAAAAGAATACTTATTAAAATTTTATAATCACTTATGGAAAAAGAAACTACTTCCCAAAGCATGGAACATGCTATTGTAATTCCTATAACCCAAACCTGGCAAGATCCAACATCAGCAAATAATTATAGACCTATATCACTAACTAGTTGTCTTTGTAAACTCATGGAAAAGATGGTAAATAATAGACTCATATGGTATTTAGAGAAAAATAAAGTTCTAGCAGCAACTCAATCTGGCGTAGGAAAAATCATTCAACATTAAACTCATTAACATCACTAGAAGATCAAATCAAAAGAGGATTTGTACAAAAGAAAATTACTGTCGCAGTCTTATTCGACATTCAAAAGGCTTATGATACAACATGGAGATATTCAATCTAAAATCTCTATATGACATAAATCTAAGGGGTGAACTCCCAATTTTTATACGAAATTTCCTAACAGAAGAACATTCCAGACTAAAATTGAAACGGTATTATCAGAAACATTTGAAATAAAAGAAGGTATCCCACAAGGCAGCGTACTAAGCAGCACATTATTTGCATTAGCAATCAATAATATTGTTAAAATGCTTCCAAAAGATGTAAACAACAGCTTATATGTTGATGATTTTGCCATTTTTACACTTCAAACAACCTACGCCACATCCAAAGAATTTTAAATATCTCCATAGCTAAAATTGAACAATGGGCATTATCTGTTGGATTTAAATTTTTTTTCTGTTGAAAAAAACACAAGCAATAACATTTTATAAGGATCAGCGCTGGCTCAAAAATCAAGTTATATCTCTTACCATGAATAACACTCCCATCCAATTTTATCCAGAAGTTAAATTCTTGGGCTTATATTTTGACAATCATTTGAACTGGAAGGCCCATGTGAAACATACCAAAGCAAAGGCCTTGAAAGCTTTAAATATATTAAAAAAATTAGCCCACACTTCATGTGGGGTGCTGATAGAGAAACATTATTGAAAACTTTATAAGGCTACAGTTCTACCAATATTAGAATATGGCAGTCCAATTTATAGTTTCTGCTAGTGAGACAACTCTCAAAATGCTAGAACCCAGTGCATCATCTTGGGCTTCGTTTAGCCACTGGAGCAATTCAATCATCACCAGTCCTCAATCGTTGATTGTAGAAAGTGGAGAAATGCCACTATCTTATAGATTCAAAATAACAACGATGTTGCAGAGCTTTAAAAATTGTAAATAGTCCAGCAAAAACCAAAGATTTATTTAAAGATCCAGATTGTTTCTGGAATACAAAAATTATCCCATCCTTCCCCGTTAGAGCTGATAGATTATTTAATGACAATGACCTTTATAATATTAAAGTTTACAATTTTAGCAAAATAATGCCCACCCCCATGGTTGATAAGTGCTCCCCAGATATGTAGGAAATTGTGTACAATACCCAGTAATAAATTGAATAATCCCCTTGCTATGAAACAATATGCTCTGGAACATATCAAGATACACAATAATAATCACATATATACTGATGGTTCCAAAGATGATATGGGAGTTGGATTCGCTGTTTACGGAAACAATATAAAGATCCAAGTCTCCTTACACAAAGCAAGCATCAGTATTCACTGCTGAATTACTAGCAATAAAAACAGCATTAACAACTATATCTGAAAACCAGTTTAGTGAAGTAACCATCTTTAGCGATTCACTAAGTTCAATAACTGCAATAAGCTCTTATACTCCAAAAAACAAAATTGTAAATGAAATTAGACATAAATTACATGAAATGAAAAGACAAAAATATCTGTTACTCTATGTTGGATACCATCTCATATAGGATTAGAAGGCAATGAAAAAGCAGATACTTATGCAAAAGAGGCTAGAACACTCCCATATCAGCAGAATTATTGCCACTAGAAGATTATATTAGGCACAGCAAGTCGGTTATTAAGGAAAAATGGCAAAATAACTGGGGGGAAAACCATCCTACCAATAAATTAAGAGAAATAAAAGAAACTGTAGACCCGTGGCCATCATCCTATCAGAAATGCCGCAAGAATTCAGTAATATTGACACGGCTAAGAATTGGTCACACCAAACTGACACATGGTTACCTAATGAGTAACCCCCATGCCCCTATACCTATGTGCGAAATATGTAATGTACAAATAACAGTAAAACATATTTTTAAAATCTGTCCAAAATATAAAAACCCAAAGAGAGATATTCAGAAGATATTCTTTTAAAGAAATATTATCAGAAAGTGACAAATTTTCACTCTTTAATATTTTAAAATTCCTTAAATTTAATAATTTATACGACAAAATATAATATATAGTAATTTATAATATATTCCAGATAGTAATTATTTATTTATTTTTTTTTAGATAATATATATTCCAGATAATAAATATTTATCTATTTACTTTTAATAATAATTTATACTGATTTTAAATAACATGTCTAATCCTTCGGGCCAGCCCTAGGAGAGTTAATATTAACTCAGTGGTCTGGTTAAACTAAAGTAAAAAAAAAAAAAAAAAAAAAAAAAAAAAAAATAAAAAAAAAAAAAAAAAAAAAAAAAAAAAAAAGCAAATGAAACTATTCCAGTTACCTCAGGCAGTCCGACTAGACCACTGGTACCCTGGTGGAATGAGGAATGTAAAGCAGCAAGGAAGATTACGAGAACATGCTTTAGAAGATATCTGAGACAGAAATGTGAATGCCAATAGAATTGCATATTTGAGAGCTAAAGCAAAGCAAAAAGAATATTCAAGATAGCCAAAAGAAATTCATGGAAAAAAATATATTAATAATATAAATTCTAAAACTCAAGACAAAGAAATCTGAAGAAAATAAATAAACTGCAGGGTAGATATCGGCCAGAACCATTACCTACATTAAAAGTAGAAAACAAATACATTTCAAACCCCAAACTAGTAGCAAATGAATTGGGAAAACGTGTTTCGCCAAAAACATCTAGTATCTCGAATTATACAAAGAAGTTCCAATTGAAAATAAAAAATTATGTCCCAATACCAATAAAATCTAATAATCAGGAAATCTATAATCTTCCTTTCACCATGGAAGAATTGGAAAATGTCCTGAAACTTGCAAGTCCAACAGCTCCAGGGGAAGACAACATTAGATATGAAATGATAAAAAATCTACCAGAAGAAAGCAAAACCTTCTTATTAGAAATTTTAAATGAATTATGGCACTCTCACTGCATACCTAAAACCTGGAAAGAATCTTTAATCATACCAGGCTTAAAACCAGGAAAAGACCCAGAGTCACCAAGCTGCTATAGGCCAATAGCCCTTACTAGTTGTCTAAGTAAGATATTTGAAAAAATGGTGAATAACAGATTAATATGGGTATTAGAAAATAAACAGCTATTGTCAACAGACAGTTTGGATTCAGGAAAAATAAAAGTACCATATGATCCCCTCTTAATGATTACAAGAGAGATACAAAATGCAATGGTTGGTAAAAAACAAACAATAGGAGTATTTTTTGATTTAGAGAAGGCATATGATACCACCTGGAGGGGAGGGATTTTTAAAAAAATTGATAGAATGGGGAATAGGAGGCAATTTATATGAATATATTAGGGAATTCCTATCTGAAAGATATATAAAAGTCAAAGTGGGAGCAGAAATCTCTGAATCATTTATCCAGGAGGAAGGAATTCCCCAAGGCAGTGTATTAAGCGTGGCCTTGTTTGCTATAGCAATAAATGAGATAATTGAAATGATCCCACCAGGAGTCCAAGGATCCCTTTTTGTAGATGACTTCGTCATATATAGTAGTGGTGAAACAGATTGCAAGCAGCCATAAATAGGATAAAAAAAATGGGCCGATAACAAGGGTTTTAAATTTTCACCGCAAAAAACTAAAGCGGTCATATTTACAAAATCAAGAAAACAGGAATTAATTCCTACTTTATTCATAAATAATGATATAATTGAATATGATGATGAGATAAAATTCTTTGGTGTAATACTTGATAAAAAAAACTTACATATAAAGAACATATAGAACAACTTGCGATAAAAGTAAGAAAATCCTTAAATATAATAAAAGTAATTGCGCATAATGGCTGGGTGCTGATAGAACCTCTCTGATAAAAGTATTTAAGGCTATTTGTCTAAGTAAACTTGATTATGCATGTCAAGTATATGGTAGTGCTTCTAAAACCCTATTAACAAAACTGGATGTCATACATAACATGGGTATTAGACTATGCACTGGAGCCTACAGAACTTGTATGTAGAAGCAGGAATAGATCCCCTGAAAGTACGAAGAGAAGAAATTGGATTAAAATATATAGCTAAAATAAATAACCTTAATGATAATCCAAACACCAAATATATGAAGAACATAACAAATAATTATGACAATAAACCAAGAGCCTCTAAACCATTGGAGAATAGATTAAAACCTGATATAGAACATCTAAAATTAGGAACAAGTACCATGTCAAAAATAACCACTCCTAAAATACCTCTGTGGAGACATGCTAAAATAGAAATCTGTGAAAAATCATTTAATAAGAAGGTAACTGATGCACAATTAAAGAGTGAATTTCTGTCACACCAGGAAAAACATAAACGGGATATTAGTATTTATACAGATGGTTCCAAGTCGAAGGAGGGTGTAGGCTATGCTGTAGTAACAAAAAATAAAAAAAATAAGGGAAAAAATTCCCAAAATATGCTCGATATTCACTGCAGAGATAAATGCTATATTAGAGGCTATAAAACATATCTTTATGGTGGGAAAGGCAAACGATACCTTTGTAATATACACGGATTCTTACAGTGCCTTAGAAGCGCTAAGACAATAAACAGTTTCTCATCCCGTAATTGAAGAAATAAGGGAGTGGATAGATATAATAGTAAAACGGAAATCTATAAATATAAAACTATGTTGGGTCCCTTCGCATGTGGGCATAAAGGGTAATGAAGAGGTGGATAAAGAAGCCAAAAAGGCAGTAAAAAAGGAGTATCAAAAAAATACAAATACCTTACAATGACATTAAAACAACAATTAATGAATACTGTCAATCAAAATGGGAAAAAGAATGGCTAGAATTGAATCATAAATTAAAGCATATTAAATCATCTGTAAAACCTTGGAATAGACAACAATGTCAAAGAAGGGAAGATGTCATATTAACAAGATTAAGAATAGGACATACATACTTGACACACAAATACTTGATGTTGCAAGGCGAGGAAAGACAGGCCCCTTACTGTGACCATTGTCGTACTCTGGTCACAGTCCGTCATCTGCTAACTGAATGCAAAAAATTCGAAAGAAAACGAAGATCCAAAAACATATATAATATCCCACTTGAAGAACTATTGGGAGAAAATGCCCCACTTCAAAATATAGTAAATTATCTCAAAGAAATAAACCTGCTTTATATGTATACACGTCTTATAATTTCATAGTTATACAGTAAGCGCTGAATGGCCTTTGCTGCCCCAGTGCTTGGTGTTACACCTAAACTTTATAAAACCAACCAACCAATCAGTGGTCTGGTTAAACTATTTTTATAACAATAATAATAATGTTAACCTGGTAAGGAAATGAGTTATCAATATACGTACAGTATATTCTGAAACACTGAACTACTTGCTAACTAACAGAGAAATTTAAGTGGGAAATAAACTATTCACATCATGAAGTGTGCTGAACTAGCTGAAAGCTGTTCGCAAAGTGATAAGAAGTCTTAGCAAGAAAACTAAGGATCCTGGAACATTCCGAGGCGTCGTAAACTATGTGCAACTGGCAACATGATTGCAAGGAGGTTTGCCTTCTGCCACCGATGCATGAAACTGCTGCTCTTACGCTCGTACTGCTACAGTATCTATGGGTGTTCCCTGTGGACGAACTATACCCGAGAGACCATGAGACGTATCACTGTTGTGCACAATGACATTCTGAGACGCCTCACAAATACTCCACGCTACCACTCCGCCACACAGATGTTCTTAGAAAACCACCTGGACAATTTAAAAATCATTGTAAGGCGAACAATGTCCAGTCTGGTAACCCGAGTGAGAAACAGTGGCAACTCGCTCATACAAAGCATCCTAAGGAGTGAAGCAAGAAGAAGATCTAAATTGTGGGAAAGATGGGGGGAAAATGAGGCCTTTGTCCCCTTAAGGACTTAATCTCTGTATTGGCAAGATGTCATCTGCAGAATTTGTCATTGTTATATTTATTGCTGATATTTTATTTTTTCATTATTACTGTGATTACTATCAAGTTAAAGTTTTTTTTTTCTCTACATTCCATTTTCGTATTTAGCCCTATGGACCTGACTACTGTAACCACCTCAGGTCTCTAGTTGAAATTTAATTTATATAATCTGTGCACTAACTGTTATAACTCTCAATGCATTTTTTTTCTCACCAATATTATTACTGTTATTACCAGTATTATGATTACTATCTTTTATGCTACCTCAGCTATTTTGTGGATAAGTGCCGATTACTCATTTTCTTATCATGTTGTCTCATATATCTAGATTGTGTATGTTACTGTGTATTTTGTATATTCTGGCCCTGAGCCGAAATAAAGGATATTATTATTATTATTATTATTATTATTATTATTATATTATTATTATTATTATTATTAGGTCTTCCTTGTAGCCTGTGAACTTCCAGCAGCCCCCAACTGCCTTCCATCCTCTAGCCTCTGCCTCAGGTGCAGGTCTAGTAGTTACCTCAAGTCCAGACTGAGTATTGGTCTTTCCTTGTAGGCCAGTGAACTTCCAGCAGCCTCCCAACTGCCTTCCATCCTCCAGCCTCGGGTGCATGTGTAGTAGTTACCTCAAGTCTAGATTGAGTATTAGGTCTTTCTTCTAGGCCAGTGAACTTCCAGCATCCCCCCAACTGCCTCCCATCCTCCGGCCTCAGGTGCAGGTCTAGTAGTTACCTCAAGTCCAGACTGAGTACTAGGTCTTTCTTCTAGGCCAGTGAACTTCCAGCAGCCCCCCAACTGCCTTCCATCCTCCAGCTTCGGGTGCAGGTCTAGTAGTTACCTCAAGTCCAGACTGAATATTAGGTCTTTCTTCTAGGCCAGTGAACTTCCAGCAGCCCCCCAACTGCCTTCCATCCTCCAGCGTAGGGTGCAGGTCTAGTAGTTACCTCAATTCCAGACTGAGTATTAGGTCTGCCTTCTAGGCCAGTGAACTTCCAGCAACCCCACAACTACCTTCGGAGGGGCGGCTTCACAGGGCCTCTCAGTATTACAATGGACTTGAAGACGCCAAGGATTTTAGGATTCCGGAACGAGAATCCAGATTCATGGGGCTTTAGACTGAGGACTCCTCAAATCTCCAGAGTCGGAATCTTCCTTCTAAGAAGAAGAAGAGAGAGAGAGAGAGAGAGAGAGAGAGAGAGAGAGAGAGAGAGAGAGAGAGAGAGAGAGTGTGTGCTAAAGTGTCCCAGTAACTTCGGAGGTAGACTGAATCAAGGCAAAACTGTGAGTACATTATAGAGATAAATATTTGTATCATAATTTGTAGCCTTAACCTGGGCTAAACCTCAAGCAAATTATATTCTTCTCTCGGCTTGTACTTCTAATTTTTTCAAGCAGCGTGTCAGCCATGCGATTCTTCTTAAATTTTCTCCTGACTAGAATATTCCAGAAAAAAACATCACTGGGTACGCTCCGATATACCTCCTTCGACAATGCATTTCATTAGAGCATAAATTTCCATAAGTTAACGTATTTCTTCTTGAAGATAGGTGTCGGTAAAGACGACAGTTTTACAAAACTGATAACCTAGTAGGGCGATTATTTGTCCTTCAAGTTTCTCGAGGATTGTAAAGATTAAGTTATTTCTTTGGTCTTTTGTGAAGTCAGAATATCCTCTATAGTAATACCATATAAAGAAAAACAGTAAGAGATATGTCAGGAAATACTTAAAATGATATGGCTCATAGGATTACCAAGTGCAAATGTACTTTCAATATTTTTTCCAGGGAGAAATTGGGTGTAATTCTTATACAGCAAATTGATGGAAATCATATCTGTTTATGATATGTGATAATTATCATTCCAGTTTAATCATTCATATTCCCAGGGCTGCTTTTCGATTTCCCATCGTATCATGGAATATTAAGACTGGTTATTGATATCTGTTTACGATATATGATAATTATCATGCCAGTTTCATTTATTCATATTCCCAGGGCTGCTTCTCGATTTCCTATCGTATCTTGGAATATTAAGATTGGTTATTCATAATTGTTTGTGATATATGATAATTATCGTTCCAGTTTAATTATTCGTATTCCCAGGGCTGGTTCTCGATTTCCTATCGTATCCTGTAATATTAAGCCTGGTTATTCTGAGTAACAAATTCAACCTAGCCACCTGGGGGGGCAACCAAGTCCTTATGGGTGCCGGTCCCAAGCCCGGATAAATAGGGAGGGTTGGTGTCAGGAAGGGCATCCGGCTGTAAAAATCTGTGCCAAAACCAAAAATGGAATGAGCCGAAATATGGAAAGAGGTAATGCTAGGGCGTACTCCGTAAACGACGCACAGAGACATCGCCCTAACTCTGTGGTAAGGCGAGGGCTACTGCATCAGGAGCGGGTGCAGCTAAAGAAGCGAGCTCACATTGGGTTCAGAGTATGTCAGCTAAATGTTGGGTCCATGACTGGGAGAGGTAGAGAATTGGCTGACTTGATGAGAGAAAAGAAAGTAGATGTTGTGTGTGTGCAAGAAACGCGGTGGAAAGGAAATAAAGCTAAAGAGTTGGGAGATGGATATAAGCTATATTATAGTGGAGCAAATAAACAAGGTAGAAATGGAGTTGGCATAGTACTGTCTAGTGAACTAAAGAACTCGGTAATAGAAGTGCATAGAAAGAATGACCGTATCATCAGATTGAAGATATGTTATGGAGGAGAGATTCTGAATATTATAAGCGCATATGCACCACAAGTTGGTTGCACAGAAGAAGAGAAGGGAAATTTCTGGAGAGACATGGATGGAATAATGCAAGAACTGGAAGAGCATGAGAGGGTGATAGTTGGGGCAGATTTGAATGGCCATGTCGGAAGTGAAAATGAGGCGATTGGGCGGGTGCATGGGGGGCCATGAATTGGGGAGAGAAACCCAGAAGGAGAGAGTGTAGTGGACTTTGCTGTGTCATTCGACATGGCAATAGTAAACACATTTTTTGAGAAGAAAAGGGAACACCTAATAACATATAGGAGTGGGGGAAGATTCTCCCAGATAGACTATTTCTTGTATAAAAGGATAAATCTGGAGGTCAAGAACTGCAAAGTTATTCCAGGCGACCATGTAGCCCCCCAACACAGGCTGCTATGTATGGACTTGAAGTTGAAAAGGGAAAGAAAACCAAAGCTAAAGGGATAAGGAAAATTAAATGGTACGAATTACAGAAGGAAGGGGATAAGAAGAGAGAGTTTTAAGAGAGGGTTTTGGAGGATATTGATATAGGGATTGAAGATGTTCAAGAATGGTGGGCACGAAATTGCAGCAGTAATAAGAAGGCATGGAAAGGAGCTGCTAGGAGAGACCATCTGGTATCATATGGGAAGAAAAGGATAGTTGGTGGTGGGATGAAGACCATTGAGTAAAGTAAAAAGATAAGAAGGAGGCAAAGAAAAGATGGGAAGAGTCACAGTCAGTGGAAGAACAGAAATAGGTACAGAGAAAAAAACAAGGTGGTGAAAAAGGTTGGTAGCCCAAGCTAAAGCAAAGTCGTATGATGATGTGTATAATGAGCTGGGGACAAAGGAAGGATTAAAGAAGATGATGAAGCTATCAAAGGCTAGAAATAAGAGCACCAAAGATATAAAAACACATCAAACAAATAAAGAATCAAGAGGGTGTAGTGCTTAGAAATGGAGGAAAGACATTGTGAAGAGATGGAAAGAATATTTCGAACAGTTGTTAAATGAAGAAAATAATAGACTAATAAGAGAGGATGGGCAAGTGAACATTGGCATGGTAATGAGGTTTTCTAGGCAAGAGGTACTAAATGCACTGAAGAAGATGAAGAATGGGAAGGCAACCGGACCAGACATGATCCCGGTGGAGGCATGGAAAGCATTAGGAGATGAAGGAGTGGATATACTGTACGATCTTATGATAAAGATCCTTGAACAGGAAAAGATACCAAATGAGTGGCGTGGGAGTATATTGATCCCAATTTTTAAAGGGAAAGGCGATGTCCAAGAGTGTGGTAATTATAGGGGCATTAAATTGATGTCCCACACTTTGAAGATACTGGAAAGGATGATAGATGCTAGACTGAGAGAAGAAGTACAAATAGGTAAAGAGCAGATGGGATTTATGAAGGGAAGGGGAACAACAGATGGTATATTTTGTCTGAGGCAAATAATGGAGAAATTCGGGGAAAGACAAAGGGACCTACATATGGTATTCATTGACCTTGAAAAGGCTTATGACAGAGTCCCGAGACAAGAGGTATGGAGGAGCCTGAGGGAGAAGATGGTGCCAGAGAAGTATGTGCGATTGATACAAGAGATGTACCGGAATGTATTTACCAGAGTGAGGAGCAGTGTTGGGGAGACAGAAGGTTTTGAGGTGAGAGTAGGATTACACCAGGGGTCGGCTCTGAGCCTTTACATTTATCTTTAACATAGTGATTGGATGTTATGATAGAGGAAGTAAGGGAGACAGTACCATGGAACATATTGTATGCGGATGATATTGTTCTGTGTGCAGAGAGCAGGGAAGATCTGGAAGTGAAATTGGAAAGATGGAGACAAGTACTGGAGGACAGAGGAATGAGAATAAGTAGATCCAAGACAGAATATATGTGTACCACCACTGAGGGGGATGATAGAGAAAGTATTCAGCTTGGTGGAGAGCAAATAAGGAGAGTTGATAAGTTTAAGTATTTGTTATCTTTTGTTAACGCTGGAGGAAGTATGGAAGAAGAAGTAAAACATCGGGTACAGGCAGGCTGGAACAACTGGAGAGCGGCCTCGGGAGTTCTTTGTGACAAAAGAGTGCCGCTTAGGTTAAAAGGAAAATTTCACAAGACGGTGGTAAGAACAGCAATGCTGTATGGTACGGAAACAGCAAGCATGAGAAAAGCAGAGCAGAAGAAGATGGATGTGGCAGAAATGAGAATGCTTAGGTGGATGTCTGGGGTAACAAGAGTGGATAGGATCAGAAATGACTACATAAGGGGGTCAACTAAGGTGGTGGAAGTATCAAAGAAAGTGCAGGAGGGGAGGCTGAGATGGTATGGACACCTGTTGAGGAGAGATGAGGACCACGCTGGGAGACATACTATGGGAGTGGAGGTGCAAGGAAGAAGAAAGAGAGGGAGACCAAGAAAGAGATGGAAGGACTGTGTGAGAGGAGATTTACATGAGAAGGGAATTGATGAGGCAGACAGTGCAAGATAGAAATAGATGGAAACGGCTCATCCGAAACGGCGACCCCATATAAAAATGGGAAAAAGCTGGGAAGAAGAAGATTCTGAGTAACAAATTCCCACGTATTTCAATCTCAATGTTGGAATTTCCACGAATTTGAGCAAACTCGAAACATACCTTCAATCAGCAACAATTACTTTTATTGATTATATCCCCAAAAATGGCAAAATTTCTGTTAGAATAGAATGTATAGTACTCAAAACGTTTGCTTCGAATAGGTAGCCCTTGATGTATCATGAATCCCAACTTTTAAGATTTTTTTTGCGTTATTGCCTCGGTTTTGGATCGAAAATGACTAGGTATTCCTTACGGGAATCGATTAATACCTTTATTTCATCAATTCTCGCAAAGAATAGTTCGGCATTAGCACTTAATTACAAGTTAAAGCGCCTATGAATGCTGGCAATCCTCTTTCCTCTCTGGACAAGGAGCAGCAGCCATTGTTTGTTGCCAGAACGAACTTCATCCCTTTCTTAAAAATTTTTACGTTTTCCAAAGCGTCCTGTAATTAGGATTCAATTTGAGATATTTAGAAGTTCCTTCATAATAGTTATATATATCCATACAGGATTTATTCGTGGTCTTGTTAAAACAATATATATAGTAGTTTCATCTTCAGAGGACCACACTTCATCCAAAGACTGTCATAGTACTCAACAGATGTCTGTAACACGCAATCTTAAGAAGACATCACTATGAAAAATACCTTGTATTTGGTATTTCCTAGCACGTAATGCCATTTATTTAGCATTGATAGCAAACAGAAATTTTCTCTGTATTATTAGCAATGCCTTTCGTCATATAATGGTATAAATATCTTTTCTTTTCAGAGTAATTTTTTTTTTTTTTCATTTATGAAGTTTATGCGCGAGGCAGTCGAGAATACTATAATTACCCATTTAACTAATATATACGTTTTCTATTAAGGTAGAAAATGGTCTTCTTAGAAAACGGTATTTTAGGATATTTGAATACCTAGAAAAGTCTCTCTCTCTCTCTCTCTCTCTCTCTCTCTCTCTCTCTCTCTCTCTCTCTCTCTCTCTCTCTTTACTGTGATAAAGTGTTTTGATATCTTTATAAACTCATCTGTCTTTCCTCCATATTAAACCCAACATTACTCTCCTTCCTCCGTATTAAACCCACAAGTAATTTCCTTCATCCATATTAAATTCACCATTACTGTCCTTCCTCCATATTTAAACAAGCTAGACATTCTTAGTCTGACGTGTTATTTTCAATGCGGTTCAATTTATCAGTTACATCTTTGTATCAGTTGACCTGTTTCCAGATTTATTTCCCAGTAATTAACATCAATCTTATCCAGAGTTATACCTCTTGGGGTGGGGGGTGGGGGTGAAGTGCCGACAGTACACCTCATGCGGTTCTTTGCAGCGTGCCTTCCTTAGGCCTCTAACTGCAACCCCTTTCGTGCTTTTTACTGTACCTTCATTCATATTCTCTTTCTTTCATCTTACACTTCCATCTCACCTTTTTAAACTTTGACTGTCAGTTCAGTTATACAGATTTACATTCTGTCTACTAGTTCCTCAAGTACAGTCCTCTTCCAATTTAGGTAAGCAGTCAGGTGGAAAAAGGTAAAATACTTGAAAGCCGCTGACGTGCGAGATTATATTGTGTTTTAAGTGGTTAAATCTGATTTTGTCTTTCAGGACGGAGACGCCTCCCGCCCCGCCCCCCAACTTGGAGACATCAAGAACTTCGGATGACTCCGAACTTCGAGAAGGGCTTCGTCCTCAGATCCGAGAGGTAAGATAACGTGGTCGTTTCTAGGTATCTGATGGCTTCGTCGTCTTATTCTTTATATATATATATATATATATATATATATATATATATATATAATATATATATATATATATATAAGACGCACACGGACAATTGGTAATTCACGTAAAGGGTTCGATTGGGAGAGTTATTATAACCTCCTCGGAGCAAAGAGTGAAACCAGATAATATCAACAAGGAGAGAGAGAGAGAGGAAATTTAACAAAACGTGCTCAGTTATTCATGAAGGCAAAGGGTCACATGCCTCCCCCACACATCGAGAGGGAAAAAAATAAGCGATCAAGGGAGAGCGAAAGAAAATAAAAACGCGCTTCGAAATATTTTGGACTCTCCGAGAGCGCCCCTTCCTCTCGGATAAATACTTATCCGATTTGAGAGCTTTCAACTCTGATGATATCTATCAGCTGTTCCCGATGGGAAAGGGGGATTATCTAATGACATAATCTCTTCTCAAACGCGATGATAGGTCCGCAAATGCAGATTATATTTATCGTGTCACGCAAATCGTATTCTCGTGTACCCTGCGAATTTGTTCATTTAAAAACAGCAGATTGTTATCTGCAGCATCCATTCTTCTACAGCATCCCTTCTTCGGCCCCTGGCTGCAACCCCTCTCATTCCCCTTTTACTGCACCTCCGTTCATATTCTCTTTCTTCCAGCTTTTTTCTCCTGTTACGCCTTTCAATCGTCCCTTACTCTGATCATTCTACAACATAAAAACGTGTTATAATAAAACACTGAACTTATTGAAACACAGGCTAACTAATGTCTAATATATATATATATATAATATATATATATATATATATATATATATATATATATATATATATATAATATAATATAATATAAAGATCCACAAAGGAAATAGAAACGATCGAGTTCTGCAAGGCCTTTCGACTTCTCTGCCTTGACGTAGCTGAGTAAAGGGCAAGAAGTCGAAAGGCCTTGCAGAATTCCATTGTTTCTTTTTCCTTCGTGGATTTTGTCTATATATATATATATATATATATATATATATATATATTATATATATATATACGGGGTAAGAAATTTGCCAAAATGAAAAGAGAGATATCCTGTGTTAATTATTTTATTAGGACAGATGTGAATACCTCAGTATAATACTTAGACATCTTCTACACTCCATGATAACATGACCATATGTCTTCAGCGAAACACAAAAGAAATATATAGAGAAAATAGGGAAAATTTTTTACCCGAGGTTTGGGGTAAAAAATTTGCACACACTGGGTAAAAAATTTTCACGCAAAGTTATTGCCCCAAAGTGTAAAAATTTATACACCATCCTATGGGGAAGAAATTTTACCATTAAGGGGAAGGGGAAAAATTTTTCCTCACCGGACTTAGAACCATTTGTATGAAACGAAAGCATAAATACGAGAAATGAAAACGTTTTTTCAAGAGAAAATTCCTCAATTATTCAGCAATCATATATCCATAATCATTCAGCAATCATATATCCGTAACCATATTCATTCATAACCTCTAGTGCTGTGCTGCTACAGTTTTTTCAAGAGGTCGTTTACCTTTACATCATCAAATTTGTAGGTACCATTCTTTAACAAGTGAGGAGAACATGGCCCCATGAAGATGTAATCAGTGTCTATGATGTGTTTATCCTCCACTGGTGGCCAATGCCATGTTACCTTTTCTGGAATGGAGAGAGTCTTGCGGCGTAGGAACACCATTTCAACTTTATTCACAGGCGCTTCGTCATCTTCACTGAAAACTTTTTTTTACTTTTCCCCAGTAATGTTGCTTCTTTGGTTCAGGATAAACCACAGCAAAATATTTATTCATAGATTCATCATC
>NC_061094.1:5163824-5165389 GCF_015104395.2 Macrobrachium nipponense
AGTCCTCCAATTCGCCTGGGTGTTAATTGTGGTGTGGGGCTCCCGGTTGCATCCTGCCTCCTTAGGAGTCCATCGCTTTTCTCACTTTATTCGCTGTTTCTACGAGCACACACTTATGCATGAGTCCTCGAGCTACTTCAGTCCCTAGTTTTTCCAAAATTATGGGTACAGTTTCCACTGGCATGTCACATATCCTTCTCATTTCTATTTTCAGGTCTTGATACTTATCCATTTTTCTCTTTCTTTCTCTTCAACTTTGGTGTCCGATGGCATTGCGTCATAAATGAATGATAAATTTTCCTTGATTTTGTCAATGAACGTCACGTTTGGTCTATTTGCACGTATCACCCTATCTGTTCTAATACTAGAGGATCTTTGCCTGATCGTTTTCTATCACTCCTTCAGGTTGGTGTTCGTACCACTTATTACTGCAAGGTAGCTGGTGTTTCTTGCACAGGCTCCAGTGGAGGGCTTTTGCCACTGAATCATGCCTCTTTTTGGACTGGTTCTGTGTAAGTGCCGGACATTCGCTTGCTTTGTAGTTTATGGTCTCATTTTTCGTATTGCACTTCCTACATATGGGAGAGATGATATATCCTTCTATCGTTCTTTGAACATATCTGGTTCTTAGGGCCTGATCTTGTGCCGCTGTTATCATTCCTTCAGTTTCCTTCTTGAGCTCTCCCCTTTGTAGCCATTGCCATGTTTCATCGCTGGATGGCTCTTTAGTCTGTTTCATGTATTGTCCGTGCATTGGTTTGTTGTGCCATTCCTCTGTTCTGTTTGTCATTGTCCTGTCTCTGTATATTTCTTCGTCTACTTTTATCAGTCCTTCTTCCCATGCACTTTTGAGCCACTCGTCTTCAATGGTTTTCAGATATTGCCCCAGTGCTCTGTTCTCGATGTTGACGCAGTCCTCTATGCTTAGTAGGCCTCTCCCTCCTTCCTTTTTATGTATAGTATGTCCGTATTTGCTCTTGGGTGAATTGCTAGTGTTCTGGTCTAGTATTATTATTATTATTATTATTATTATTATTATTATTTATTCAGATGAATACACACACACACACACACACACACACACACACACACACACACACACACATATATATATATATATATATATATATATATATATATATATATATATATATATCATAGTCCGAGAAGGAGTGATAAATAACCGAGATATTCGTAGATCTTAATTTCTCTCCCCCTCTCCCCCCACCCCCCGGTCCTCGAGAAGGAAGACATACACCTTTGTACTCATCCCTTCCTGGGCTTTTTCTGTGTCAGTAAAACATCACTTCCGGCTGAACGTTGACATTTTCTTTTTCCTCTGTATTAAAAAGAAAATATTGGAAACTGATTGACTGGAAAACATGTGATTGTATTGCCCAGGTCATCGTTGCCAATTTATTGGAGCTTCACACATACCCCGATGCATTTACAAACTGTTTCATGAATTTTAGTCGTCATGGTAATGCAATAATGATAAAATGGCTTTAATATGTATATATAATACAAACAGATACGCTAATTTTCACATATTTCCGCGGTTTTGT
>NC_061094.1:5165889-5175889 GCF_015104395.2 Macrobrachium nipponense
TATTATGCACCAGTGGCATCTCTCTCTCTCTCTCTCTCTCTCTCTCTCTCTCTCTCTCGAAGCATTTCACTCTTGAAGGAATGTAACAGAAAGTCAGGTAGGCCTATGAGTGAGTTAGAACCGAAAATAAGCACTCATGAGTGAGTATTATATATATATATATATATATATATATATATATATATATATATATATATATATATATATAAATTTTTTCCACTGATGGTAAAACACATTTCACACACACACACACACACACACACACACACACACACACACACACACATATATATATATATATATATATATATATATATATATATATAATATTATATATATATATATATATATATATATATATATATATATAAACAATTAATCTTATTCCACTGATGATATACCACGTTCCAACGTTTATTGACGTATATAATTCACCGTAATGTATAATACTGTTAAGTGGCGGTGAATATTCAACGGTTAAATACATAAAACGAATAAATATCTGACGCCTGTCACTGAAGAAAAGGTGTAGCTATATGTTATGTATTTATTTGCTCCAAATTTTGTTGACTAAGATTTTAGGGTGCATTAACCAAGTTATTTTTTTTCAATATTCATGCAAAATTCTGACGGAATTAATAATACTTAGGTATAATGCTGCGCATATTTGACGAAGTTAATAATTTATATATAGGTATATATAAACCACGTGTTGTATATTAAGTGAAATAAAATTTCATATTTTATTTAACTTGAATAAAAATCTGGATATTTTATAACCTCGGGAATATAAAAAGTTAAGTATATCTTAGTAAATTTAACCGGACCACTGAGCTCCCATGAGCGCTGGCCCGAAGGATTAGATATTTTTACGTGGCTAGGAACCAATTGGTCACCTAGCAACGGGACCTTCAGCTTATTTGTGGGATCCGAACTACATTATATCGAGAAATGAATTTCTATCACCAGAAATAAATTCCTCTGATTCCGCGTTGGCCGGGCTGAGAATCGAACTTCGAACCACCGGATTGGTGGCCGAGCGCGAAAACCACTCGTGAATATAATTATATGTATATTGTAAAATAATTTTTATCTTGGTTTGTCAATGATTTCGGACGCGTTGTGTATCTCAGTGAACGGAAGCTTCTCTTAGTTTAGTAAGAGATATAGAGAGAGAGAGAAAAGTTAACAAGAAAATGATGTTCTCAAGTTATATTAAATTTTAAAAAAATGACACCAGTGAACTTCCAGCATCCACCAACTGCCTTCCATCCCTCCAGCCTCGGGTGGAAGTCTAGTAGTTACCTCAAGTTCAGACTGAGTATTAGATCTTCCTTTTAGGCCAGTGAAACTTCCAGCAGCCCCCCAACTGCCTTCCATCCTCCAGCCTCGGGTGCAGGTCTAGTAGTTACCTCAAGTCCAGGACTGAGTATTCGGTCTTTCTTCTAGGCCAGTGAGCTTCCAGCAGCCCCCCAACTGCCTTCCTTCCTCCAGCCTCTGGTGCAAGTCTAGTAGTTAACTCAAGTCCAGAATGAGTATTATTCTTCCTTCTCTAGCCCGTTGAACTTCCAGCAGCTCCCCAACTGCCTTCCATCCTCCAGCCTCGGGTGCAGGTCTAGTAGTTACCTCAAGTCCAGACTGAATATTAGGTCTTTCTTCTAGGGCCAGTGAACTTCCAGCAGCCCCCCAACTGCCTTCCATCCTCCAGCCTCGGGTGGAAGTCTAGTAGTTTACCTCAAGTTCAGACTGAGTATTAGGTCTTTCTTCTAGGCCAGTGAACTTCCAGCAGCCCCCCAACTGCCTTCCATCCTCCAGCCTCTGGTGGAAGTCTAGTAGTTACCTCAAGTGCAGACTGAGTATTGGTCTTCCTTGTAGGCCAGTGAATTACCAGCATCCCCCTAACTGCCTTCCATCCTCCAGCCTCGGGTGCAGTTGTAGTAGTTACCTCAAGTCCACACTAAGTATTAGATCTTCCTTCTAGGCCTGTGAACTTCCAGCAGCCCCCCAACTGCCTTCCATCCTCTAGCCTCTGCCTCGGTGCAGGTCTAGTAGTTTACCTCAAGTCCAGACTGAGTATTGGTCTTCCTTGTAGGCCAGTGAACTTCCAGCAGCCTCACCAAATGCTTCCCATCTCCAGCCTTGGGTGCAGGTCTAGTAGTTACCCCAAGTCCCAGACTGAGTATTAGTCTTCCTTGTAGGCCAGTGAACTTCCAGCCACCCCCAACTGCCTTCCATCCTCCAGCCTCGCTGCAGGTGTTGTAGTATGAGGTCTTCCTTCTAGGCACTGTGAATTCCAGCAGCCCCCCAACTGCCTTCCCTCCTCAGCCTCGGGTGCATGTACTAGTACCGTTACCTCAAGTCCAGACTGAGTATTAAGTCTTCCTTCTAAGCCAGTGAACTTCCAGCAGCCCCCAAATGCCTTCCATCCTTCCAGCCTTGGTGCATGTCTAGTAGTTACCTCAAGTCCAGACTGAGTATTGGTCTTCCTTCTAAGCCAGTGAACTCCAGCAGCCCCCCAACTGCCTTCCATCCTCTAGCCTCTGCCCCGGGTGCAGGTCTAGTAGTTACCTCAAGTTCAGATAGAGTATTAGGTCTTCCATCTAGGCCAGTGTACTTCCAGCATCCCCCCAACTGCCTCCCATCCTCCCAGCCTCGGGTGCAGGTGCATTAATTTCCTTAAGTCCAGAACTGAGTATTAGGTCTTCTTCTAGGCCAGTGAAATTCCAGCAGCCCCACAACTGCCTTCCATACTTCCAGCCTCGGGTGCAGGTCTAGTAAGTAACCTCAAGTCCAGACTGAAGGTATTAGGTCTTTCTTCTAGGCCAGTGAACTTCCAGCAGCCCCCCAACTGCCTTCCATCCTCAGCTTCGGGTGCAGGTCTAGTAGTTTATCTCAATTCCAGACTGAGTATAAGGTCTTCCTTCTAAGCCAGTGAACTTCCAGCAGCCCACAACTGCCTTCGGAGGGGCGGCTTCACAGGGCCTCTCAGTATTACAATGTACTTGAAGACACCAAGGATTTTAGGATTCCGGAACGAGGGGAGAGAGAGAGAGAGAGAGAGAGAGAGAGAGAGAGAAGAGAGAGAGAGAGAGAGAGAGAGAGAGTGCGCTAAAGTGTCCCAAGAGAGAGAGAGTGCGCTAAAGTGTCCCAGTAACTTGGGAGGTAGACTGAATCATGGCAAAACTGTGAGTACATTATAGATAAATATTTGTATCATAATTTGTAGCTTTAACCTTGGCTAAACCTCAAGCAAATTATATTTTTTTTCTTCTCCCGGCTTGTACTTCTAATTTTTTTCAAGCGTGGTGTCAGCCAGGTGATTCTTAAATTTTCTCTTGACTAGAATATTCCAGAAAAAAACATCACTGGGTACGCTCCGATATACCTCCTTTGACAATATATTTCATTAGAGCATAAATTTCCATAAGTTGACGTATTTCTTCTTGAAGATAGGTGTCGTGTCGGTAAAGACAACAGTTTTACAAAACTGATAACCTAGAAGGGCGATTATTTGTCCTTCAAGTTTCTCGAGGATTGTAAAGATTAAGTTATTTCTTAGGTCTGTTGTGAAGTCAGAATATCCTCTATAGTAATACCATATAAAGAAAAACAGTAAGAGATATGTGGGGAAATACTTAAAATGATATGGCTCATAGGATTACCAAGTGCAAATGTACTTTCAATATTTTTTCCAGGGAGAAATTGGGTGTAATTCCTATACAGCAAATTGATGGAAATCATATCTGTTTATGATATGTGATAATTATCATTCCAGTTAAATCATTCATATTCCTAGGGCTGCTTTTCGATTTCCCATCGTATCATGGAATAAATTAAGGACTGGTTGTTCATATCTGTTTACGATATATGATAATTATCATGCCAGTTTAATTATTCATATTCCCAGGGCTGCTTCTTGATTTCACATCGTATCATGGAATATTAAGACTGGTTATTCATATCTGTTTATGATATATGATAATTATCATTCTAGTTTAATTATTCACACACCCAGGGCTGCTTCTCGATTTCCTATCGTATCTTGGAATATTAAGATTGGTTATTCATAATTGTTTATGATATATGATAATTATCATTCCAGTTTAATTATTCATATTCCCAGGGCTGGTTCTCGATTTCCTATCGTATCCTGTAATATTAAGACTAGTTATTCTGAGTAACAAATTCCCACGTATTTCAATCTCAATGTTGGAATTTCCACGAATTTGAGCAAACTCGAAACATACCTCCAATCAGCAACAATTACTTCTATTGATTATATCCCCAAAAATGGCAAAATTTCTGTTAGAATAGAATGTATAGTACTCAAAACGTTTGCTTCGAATAGGTAGCCCTTGATGTATCATGATTCCCAACTTTTAAGAATTTTTTGCGTTATTGCCTCGGTTTTGGATCGAAAATGACTAGGTATTCCTTACGGGAATCGATTAATATCTTTATTTCATCAATTCTCGCAAAGAATAGTTCGGCATTAGCACTTAATTACAAGTTAAAGCGCCTATGAATGCTGGCAATCCTCTTTCCTCTCTGGACAAGGAGCAGCAGCCATTGTTTGTTGCCAGAACGAACTTCATCCCTTTCTTGAACAATTTTCACGTTTTCCAAAAGCGTCCGTTAATTAGGGTTCAATTTGAGATATTTAGAAGTTCCTTCATAATAGTTATCATATATATATCCATACAGGATTTATTCGTGGTCTTGTTAGAACAATATATATAATAGTTTCATCTTCAGACGACCACACTTCATCCAAAGACTGTCATAGTACTCAACAGATGTCTGTAACACGCAATCTTGAGAAGACATCACTATGAAAAATACCTTGTATTTGGTATTTCCTAGCACGTAATGCCATTTATTTAGCATTGATAGCAAGCAGAAATCTTTTCTGTATTACTAGCAATGCCTTTCGTCGTATAATGGTATAAATATTTTTCTTTTCAGAGTAATTTTTTTTTTTTTTTCATTTATGAAGTTTATGCGCGAGGCAGTCAAGAATACTATAACATTACATAACTAATTTATACGTTTTCTATTAAGGTAGAAAATGACCATCGTAGAAACGGTATTTTTGGATATTTGGATACCTAGAAAAGCTCTCTCTCTTCTCTCTCTCTCTCTCTCACATCTCTTCTCTCTCGTCTCTCTCTCTCACTCTCTCTCTCTCTCTACTGTGATAAAGTGTTTTGATATCTTTATAAACTCATCTGTCTTTCCTCCATATTAAACCCAACATTACTCTCCTTCCTCCGTATTAAACCCACTAGTAATTTCCTTCATCCATATTAAATCCACCATTACTGTCCTTCCTCCATATTTAAACAAGCTAGACATTCTTAGTCTGACGTGTTATTTTTCAATGCGGTTCAATTTATCAGTTACATCTTTGTATCAGTTGACCTGTTCCAGATTTTATTTCCCAGTTAATTAACATCAATCTTATCCAGAGTTATACCTCTTGGTGGGGGGTGGGGGTGAAGTGCCGACAGTACACCTCATGCGGTTCTTTGCAGCGTGCCTTCCTTAGGCCTCTAACTGCAACCCCTTTCGTGCTTTTTACTGTACCTTCATTCATATTCTCTTTCTTTCATCTTACACTTCCATTCACCTTTTTAAAACTTTTTTAAATTTGACTGTAGTTTTCATTCTAGTTATACAGATTTACATTCTGTCTACTAGTTCCTCAAGTACAGTCCTCTTCCAATTTAGGTAAGCAGTCAGGTGGAAAAGGAAAAAATAAAATACTTGAAAGCCGCTGACTTGCGAGATTATATTGTGTTTTAAGTGGTTAAATCTGATCTTCTGGACGGAGACGCTTCCCGCCCCGCCCCCAACTTGGGACATCAAGAACTTCGGATGACTCGAACTTCGAGAAAAGCTTCGTCCTCAGATCCGAGAGGTAAGATAACATGGTCGTTTCTAGGTATCTGATGGCTTCGTCGTCTTATTCAATATAAATATATATATATATATATATATATATATATATATATATATATATATATATATATTGTTATGTATGCAAGACGTTATGTAACGAGCGCGGGAAATCTTAGCTCCGCAGACACGTTCAGTTCAGAGCTATTGCACTGTGTTGCATAATGCGTAAATGTTATAAGTATAACCAAGTATTATTATGTTAGTATCGAGTCCGACACAGAGGCTTCGATCTTATAAATCCTACCTCATGTATGCAGGATATGATTCTTTATTGTGTATAGAGCGTCGATGCTCATATGTTTTGTTATGATTCTATTATATACGCTTATTGTATTTTGTATATTCAACTACCCGCCTTCTTCAATGTAGTTTAAGCCAATAAACACCAGCAAGAAGATATTGCTTTATTATCGCCCTTCATCCCGGAACCTCGGCGACGAGAAATGGAATATTACATCCAATACTAAAACACCATCTTTCCCTCTACCTACAGGTAAGAGTGAAGAATTGTCGTATGGTCATATAACTAAAGCAGACCCAAAATAATGACGACAAAACATTGGCGACGAGGATGGGATGAAGGGCGATAATAAAGCAATATCTTCTTGCTGGTGTTTATTGGCTTAAACTACATTGAAGAAGGCGGGTAGTTGAATATACAAAATACAATAAGCGTATATAATAGAATCATAACAAACTTTATGAGCATCGACGCTCTATACACAATAAAGAATCATATCCTGCATACATGAGGTAGAATTTATAAGATCGAAGCCTCGTGTCGGACTCGATACTAACACAATAATAATTGGTTATACTTATAACATTTACGCATTATGCAACACAGTGCAATAGCTCTGAACTGAACGTGTCTGCGGAGCTAAGATTTTCCCGCGCTCGTTACATAACGTCTTGCATACATAACAGTCTCCTCCCCCTTTTTACCTGTGACTAAGAAACAACTATTCCTCACATTTACAAATCTAATCTTTCAGGAGGTTTTCCTCTACTCATTCTGTTAGGGAGTACTATAGGTGTGTTCTGAGCTGTTGCATGATTTTGAACATCTTGGTGAGCAGTTTGCACATCTGAGTTATTTAAGTCTGAGGTATTTGAAACTTGTACTTCTGTATGATTTGTACCAAATGACTGCAACTGATCAACATGACGTTTTACAATCTTTCCACCGACATTAACATCATAATGTAAATTACCTATCTTCCTGACAATTTCTCCTTGTACCCATTTTTCTGGTGTATTGTATGACCTTACCATGACATAACCTGAAGGAGCGAAATGTCTTACATTGGGAAGCTTACTTACTTGATCATAACCTTTCTGTTCTAACTGACTCTGCAAGCTTGGATACATTAGATCTAACTTATTCCTGATCCTCCTCCCCATCAAACAAATAAGATGGTGTTCCACCCGTAGTATTATGTACGGTTGTTCTATAGGATAATAGGAACTTTGCAATGTGAGGATGTACATTACCAGAATTTGCTTGTCTACACTTCATATTATGTTTGAAAGTTTGAACAAACCTTTCTGCTTCACCATTCGTGGATGGATGATAAGTTGCTGATAATGTATGTTGTATACCATTTACATTCAGAAATTCCTTAAACTCCTGTGAAGTAAACTGTGGGCCATTGTCTGTCACTATTCTTTCTGGCAAACCATGCGTTGCAAAGATTTGCATGAGTGATCTTATAGTTGCTACCGATGAAGTTGTTTGCATTGGTATAACTTCTGGCCACTTACTATATGCATCTACTAATATTAGATATGAGTATCCTAAAAATGGACCTGCAAAATCTACATGTATACGTTGCCACGGGTATCTGGGTAATTCCCATGGGTGCATTCGTGTTGGTTTTGGATTGTTTTGTTGTAATGCACAATTCATACACTTCTTAACCAAATTTTCAATGTCCCTATCAACACCTGGCCACCAAACATAAGTTCTAGCAATTGACTTTGATCTGACAATACCTGGTGGTCTGCATGTATTTCTGATAGAACTCTATTCCTTAATGCATTTGGAATCACTACTCTTGATCCTCTCAAAATACATTCTTGTGTTACACTCAATTCATTCCAAATTTCTTTGTATGGTTTACAATTAGCATCTCCTTCACAAATATCTCTGCCGGTTATTAGACTCTGCACTACTTTTGAAAGTACTGGGTCTTTCTTTGTACCTTGTGCTATTTCCTTAGCTGTAATAGGTAAATTATATGCAGAAATCAAAAGAATACTTTCCTCATGTTGCTCTGGTGCTTTGTCTACAGGCAATCTCGACAAAGCGTCTGCATTACCATCTTAGATGTTGGTCTATATTCTATGTTGTAATCATAGCCGCTAATATGATTGCCCAACGTTGTAGTCTTGCAGCTACTAACGTCGGTAAACTTGCCTTTGGACCTAAAATCATCAATAATGGTTTGTGGTCTGTAACTAATGTGAACCTTTTCTGCCATACAGATACATATGGAACTTTTTCACTCCATAAACACTAGTGCTAATACTTCCTTTTCTATTTGTTTGGAGTAATTTCTCTCTGCTTTGTTCAATACCCTAGAGGCAAAAGCTATTGGTTTTTCTGTACCATCTGGCATTACATGTGCTAGTACTGCACCTAATCCTATGTTTGAGGCGTCACAAACCAACTTTACTGGCAAATCCATTTGATAATGTACTAAGAATGTGGGTGATGTCACTTCTGCTTTGATTCTTTCAAAAGATTTTTGACATTCCTTTGTCCAATTCCATTTTACATCTTTGTTCAGCAAATTGTACAATGGGTGTGCAATTGTTGCTAAGTTTTGAATGAAACTACCATAGAATGTTACTAAACCTAAAAATGATTGCAATTCCTTGACATTTTCTGGTAACTTTGCTGACTGCACTGCATTTACCTTATCTTGAGTCTTATGATACCTTTACCATTTACAATAAAGCCTAAATACTCAACCGAGTCAACTTCTAAAATACATTTACTCTGGTTGACCTTGATATTGTGTTCCTTTAGTTTCTTTAGAACTGCACGTAACCTTTCCTCTATGCTCTTTTTTGTTTTTGCCAGCTACTAATATGTCAATCATGAAATGAATACTCTGACATACTGCAAATATTTTGTCCATTGTTTGCTGCCATATTGCTGGACTGCTAGGCAACACCATAGGGAAGTCTTTTTGGACGATACAGCCCTAAATGTGTGTTTACAGTACATAGCTTTTGGGAATTTTCATCCATGGATAGTTGTTGAAATGCTTGTCTAAGATCTATCTTAGAAAATACTGAGCATCCTGACAAAGTTGCGAACATATCTTTAGGATTTGGCAATGGATGTTGTGCTACTTGCAATTGTGGATTTAATGTCACCTTGTAATCTCCACATAACCTAACTTGACCGTTGTCCTTAACAATTGGAACTAATGGTGTAGACCAATCTGAATAATCTACCTTTTCCCATGAACCTTCACTTTCTAACCTTCTAATTTCAGTTTCCACAGCTGTTTTCAATGCATATGGAACTGGTCTTGGAGCAGAAAATCTAGGAGTAGCATTCTCCTTTAAAACTAAGACTGCTTGTGCATTCTTTACTGTTCCTACTCTGTCTTCAAATACTTCTTTGTAATCTGATAGAAGATTAGTTAATGAAATTTCTTCTGCTGGTTCTTGTTTTGTACCTGTAACCCTTAGAATACTAGGCCAATCTAATTTTATGCATCTTAACCAATCTAATCCTAATAATGTCTGTCCTTGACCCTTGACTACTGTCAATGGTAACTTACCTATCTCTTGATCTTTGTACTGAACTTTCACTTGTGATGAACCAACTACTTCTATGTTTGTACCATTATAACTTTTGAGCACTTTGTCTGAAGGTCTTATCACTAGGTTAGGTATGGTTTGTGCTACTCTTTCAGAAATTATTGTCACATCTGCAGCTGTGTCTATTTGCATGGGTGTGAGTTTCCCATTTATTTCTATTTGAGCCATAAGATATATATGTATATATATATATATATAT
>NC_061094.1:5178389-5183389 GCF_015104395.2 Macrobrachium nipponense
CAGTATTGTTTGCCATTCCAAAGCACTGAATTTCTTGGTGTTGGGATAATCTTGCTACTGCGTCTAAACCTCTTCTACAGCTTCTGATCAATGATTCAACAACACCATTCATATGAGAAGCGTGAGGTGTGTTGAATTTCCACTCAAAATTTTGTCCCAGCAATTGCAAACTTGTCCTTTATTAGGCTCTCGTTCCAAGAATTTATCCACTTTTGCAATTTCTCTTGAGCCCCTATGAATTGCGTCCTCTGTCACTTACTGCCAAAACTGGATGGATTCCATGATTACAAGTAAATCTTCTCCAAGCACAGAGAAAAGCATCTGAAGACAATGAGTCGACCAGTTCAAGAGATATGACACGAGTGACGGTGCAAGTTATGATCATTATACTTCCTTCAGTGCTTGCATTACGAGTTAACTTTATTTTGATAGGGCCAAAGAAATCTAATGCAACTCTGCTAAAGGGGGGGGTATTGGGCTCACCTCTGAAACTTGGCAGTTCCCCCATCTGTTGACCCAACAATAGGCGACGTTCTGGTTCTGCAGAAACAACACTGAAAAGCAATATCTTTAAATAATCTTGCTCCTCCAATAATGTAAACTCCACGCTTAAAAGCTAAAGCAATTGCGACTCTATATCCTTGATGACCTGTACATCGATGAATCATCTGAGCGAATGCTTCAGCCAGGGAAGAATTCCTCACCAATAAAACTGGATGCCTCTGCTCGTAGGGTAAATGGAGCTTATGTAGTCTGCCTCCAATTCTTAAAATGCCTTTTTCATCCAACTTTGGGTCAAGCTTTTTAATCTGTTTATGATTAACTTCATCTTGATTATTTAAAGACTTCTGGCTTGCATAAAATAAAGCCAGTTCTGCTTCTTGTATTTCTTTAGGTTCTAGATGACTTTGGTAGTTTTTCTGGTTTTGTTGTAATAGCAAACGGCGGCAGTAAGCAGTTTATTCGTACACGTCTATTCCAGTCTGAAGAGAGTTCTGTAAATCTTTCCTCAAAACTCTCATCAGCCAAAATTCCAACAAATTGGATCCTTTTAAGAGATTCTGGTGTGTACTCTTTAACAATACAACGCTTCTTTTCAAAATCATATGTCGGTTCCCCAAAATCACAATCTTGAGAACTGTTCAGAAGAAAATCGGGACCATTGATCCATCCTTGTAGTTCACTTGGCTTTATGGCTTGGTTAATGCATCGGCAGGATTCAATTGTGAAGGAACATAGCAAAATTCTTTTGAAAATCCTGGCAAAGCATCCTGAATCTCCTGAACTCTAGCCGACACAAATGGTTTAAAGGTCTAGCAGGAGAGCGAACCCAGGCCAACACTCCTCTGAATCGGTCCAAAATTTCATGGTACTAACCCTGCCAACCACTTGCAAAACAAGCAAGGCAAGTCTAGCCATAACCACAGCAGCAGTAAGCTCAAGACGTGGAATAGAACGCTGTTCAACGGAGCCACTAAAGACTTTGCGATGACGAATTTCAGTTCTACTCCATGAGAAGTATTCCATTTCACAGCCAGATCAACAGAAACCTAGGGCAGATTCACATGGCATGTCACTAAATCCATGAAGTTGAGGGTCTCCTAGAGAACTCATTCTGGCTTTATCATTTCGGATTCTAGTCTAAATCCAATTAGTTGATTCATTTCATGAACATAGCCTTTTCCACATTTTGATTTGTTCTTCACTCAATTCATCATCCCAACCAACTCCACTAGGCCACCCATAAATCCTGAAGATAAATCTTGTATCTAATTATTACAGGAGATAACATGCCTGTAGGATCCCACAACTTTGATACCAAACTAGCAACCTTCCGCTTTGTTAGTTTTGAAAGACTCCTCACTGAATTTGTCTAGCTGAATCCAGCCCACTATCCGTAGCCTTATCCCATACATGACCAAACTCGTGTTTGGTTGTCTTCTGGGCATCGTCAACAGAGGGGTCATTAGATGCCATTCTTTTATTCTGAAGGAGCCCTTTCCTAATATCCGATCCACCTGATCCATGGCCGCAATAGCTAATTCACTCTTATCAAATGATTCAATCACATCATCCATGTACATGCGACAGTTAATTAACTGTGCTCCAATAGGTTCCTCCTCCTTGAATGTATCTGCCAAAGTGCGTACAGCCATCATAGCTATGTCTGGTGCTGGTTTATTTGTTCCCCAAAAGGAAGGCGCAGCCACTGACCAGTGACGAATTGGGAGAAGATAAATCAAAACGCCATACAAACCGGTGATATCTCTGATCCTTTTCAGCCATAAGTATTTGATTAAACATTTTTTTAACATCGCCTGCAATTCCTATGCTTTTCATTCTCCAATGAAGAAGGCAATACAGAAGAGAGTTCAAGAAATCTGGCCCTTGTAAATCCATCATTCAAACACAAGCCATTGAACTTGGCAGCAGAATTCCATACGATGCGAACCTTTGTTGATTTGTGTAGCCGATATACAGCATGATGTTGTAAATACCATCCCTCATCTCTGGATTCCTCTGGATATAATTCTCTGACAAAGCAACTGTCAATTAATTTCTGGATTTCTTCGCTATATCATCAAAGGTTCCATTCTTAATTAATCTTTTTTCTTGGCTCATAAGTCTTATTTCTGCTTGAGGCTTGTTACACTCCAATGCTCAGGGAAACCGGGCTTCCAAGGCATTTCCACAGTCATGCGACCATCGCATTAATGCAAAGCTTATTTTTTCGACAATGTTTTATGAACTGAGACTCTGCTATTTCCTTATCTGAGCAAACACACAATGTTGTTGGTTTGACACCAACAACATCAGATGTATATAATTCTGCAAATCCTCCAAATGATTCAAAAACTGGACCTGGATGCAGCATGTGGTTTGGGTTTTGGAATATTCCCTCCAAAAATGGTCCCCCCCCCCCCCCCGTAACCCCATTTTATACTTCTGACGGCAACTGGAGACGATTCAGGAGACACAGAGTCTTTTACGCTCTCAACTGCATTGTAAGGAAATAATAGTCATAACCAATGATGATATCAATTTCTGCTTCAGCTGTGGGTAACGTTCCCTTGGCAGCGTTCAGATGAGGATACTCATCAAAAATATCCCCTCCAACTGCAGGACTGTTATGGGCTGGTTTCTCAATTTCCCAATTGCAAATTACATTGTATGACTTAATTCCATTCACCGGTCTAATTTGGATAGAAAACTTGGCACTGCTTTCCTCAGCAATGCCTCCTCCAGCTACTCCATATCGAAACTTGAATGGTTCACCTTGCAAAGCCAAAATGCTTGGCTGTGGTATAACTTAAGCAATGTTATATCAGCACCTGTATCAATAAATGCAACCACGTGATGCCATTTTTTCTCAACATCTTGCAGTTCTACATACGTTGTAGGGAAGTAGCGTCGATGAATTTTTCCTTCCTGGCTTGAGTTCAGGGTCCCTACTGTGTTGAATGTTGCATCTGCATCTGAAGCAACCTCCCGTGCACGACCATGTTGCACTCAGAAGCACTTCCCGACAGAGTCAGATTCGCGTTCAAAGTAGAAGTACCTCCCGCCCGTGAACTTTCCAACCAGAAAAAAGTCCTTGGCTGTACTTTATTTCCGTATGGTGGGCAGGCTACAAATCGATGATGATAAAGTTGGCAATCTACACAGCGTTTCTTATCCGGGCTTGTACAATTGATTGTGTTGTGGTTGGCTCTAAGACAAAAGAAACATCTCTTACTGCTCACAATCATCCTTCGTCTTTCTTCCTTGGTTTTTGATATAAAGATAGGACATTTAATGATCAAATGAGTTTTATCTATGCAAAAAGGGGCAAGCCCTCCCATCATCAACCAATGTAGCCAAGGATTCATCACATTCTGAGCTTTTGTCTCTAAATAGTTACAGCTGACTTGTTAGTATTATCACTCAGGGAATGGGGATGTTCTCGACGCTCTCCTAGCTTCTGTTTCTCTCCGTAGATATGTAATCAACTCTGCTAATGTCTGATTATGACATTTTGATTGCCGCATATATTCGTAATAAATTCCAGAATCGATCTTTCTACTGGCAATTTCAATTGTCATGAATGAATCTAATTACCCTTTCTTGACCAAGTTCTCTCATTCGCCGAGCAAAATCAGTCAGTCCATCCAAAACCTGTCTCATCTCCCTTGCTGCTGTAGACTTCATTGGTTTCAAGGCTTCTAAACCAAGTAGTACATCTCGTATGATGGCAGATGTTGGTACTCTCTTCTAGGCGCCTCCAAGCTCCATTTTCACCATCAACAGAACTGCAATCCACAATAGTATCTGAACTACTTTTGGTAATGCGTTGCCATTTTAACAAGATCATGAGCTTTTCTTTACCATCAGTCATACCAGCTGACTCAAAGTATTGGTCCATTCGAACCCTCCACGACTGAAAGTTTCGGGTGCTCCATCCCAACACGGTGCATGAAGACCTGGAATTCGGATAGCAGGTCGTGATTTCTCTGCTATCGAATATCATCCAACTTGTCGAAAGCTTCTCGATAAGCTTCAATATTTTCTTCGTCCTTTGTAGAGTCAGTTGGCGTGTGTTTGCCTAAAAAACTCCGAGCGTAGAGAAGACAATATGACAGCTCTTGAGTCCAACTCCTCTGACTGGGTCTCCAGATCGCGAGCCCACTCGGTCATATTACCTTCTTTGTTATATATTAAATCATTGCATGATAGAATTTTTTTCCATCTAATTCAAAATTTCCTGAAAATTATTTATTCGTCCCTCCATCATGGATATTCTGCGATTTATTTCAACATTGTCGGTACAAGCCCTTTTCAAGGAGTTCCTTTAGCCCTTTATCCATCCCTCGGGTAATTTTTTAATTTTTCGTAGTCCGCTGCTACAAAGTCCTCCATGGCAGAAGTCGATTGGGTTTACTTCACTAATTTGGACAACGTTGAGATTCCACAAGTCAGGAAAACCACTTCTACCACTTCTCTTTATTTCGGTGAAGTCTACA
>NC_061094.1:5198729-5203729 GCF_015104395.2 Macrobrachium nipponense
GATTGAGGACAGTAAAATGGAAGAAACAGGTGCTATTATCATCATTATTGTACCAAACAAAGAACCTCATTTCAGTTTTCTTCTGAAGATGGAAACAGAACCCCACAAAATGACCGAGTATAACTTGTTTACTGTAAGTATTTACATGGTACTTTACTTAACACTCGAGTACTTTCAGGCCCTATCTGTGGCCCTTCCTCAAGAGATATGTAGGTTGTCAGACCTTAACCCAGTCTGACAACCTACACATCTCATGAGAAAGAGCCACAGATAGGACCTGAAAGTACTCAGAGTGTTAAGTAAAGTACCATGTAAATACTTACAAGTAAACAAGTTATACTCATTCATTTTGTTTTGTGGGGTTCTTTTTCCGTTATTATTATATTTACTATCCAGAAGATGAACCTTATTTATATCCAATCCATAAGGTCCATATGCTTACAAGAATATAGTATTCATTAGAACAGCACGGAGGTACAGTAAAAGGAATGAAAGTGGGCGTGGCTGCTAAGGGCCTAAGGAAGGGACGCCGCACGGAAGAAGAAAGGTTAATGAAACCGACATTTTTTGAAAAATCAGCTCTTACAGAGCCCTTTTTAGAAAGCGTACTCATAATTGCATTCAATCACGATATTTAATACATTTTTATCTAGTTATTGATTTGTTGATTATTGAATATGTGACATCTCACTTTTCTGCGTTTTTCCTTCCCCTTCTCTTACTATACTTATCATGAGCATCATGAGCATCATAATTGTTCGGAAGCTTGAATGTCAAGTCAGTGGCCCCTGTGAGTCATTGAGTTGATAGTAATAGTAATAATAATAATTCAGTATCATCGCTTTCTCGTGATCTTTAAATGGAAAAATGAAGTCCACAGTAGTATACTACATGTAGTATATTGCTAAATAGAGGTAGCTTTCGCCAACATGATCAGTTGGCCCCTTCAGCTGAACTGATCAAGTTGGCGAAAGCTACCTGTATTTAGCAATATACTACATATATGTACTACTGTGGAGTTCGTTTTTCCAATAATGATAATAATACTTTCGAATGAATTCCATATTCTTTGGAAGCTTTAACTTCAAATCAGTGGCCTCTGTGGACTTGCAGGGTTCATCTTCTCAGTAATAATAATAATAATACTTTTTTAGTTATATATTTTTTTTGGTCTATCTCAGTCCTTCAATTCGACTGGGTGGTATTTATAGTGTGGGATTCCGGGTTGCATCCTGCCTCCTTAGGAGTCCATCACTTTTCTTACTATGTGCGCCGTTTCTAGGATCACACTCTTCTGCATGAGTCCTGGAGCTACTTCAGCCGCTAGTTTTTCCAGATTCCTTTTCTGGGATCTTGGGATCGTGCCTCCTAGTGTTCCTCTCCCAACTTTGTCTCCTGAAGACACATTGCAGATAGATCATGATCCCTAAACAGAACCCGAACTTGCTCTCTGTTTGGTATAAAGCCACGGATGTTCCACTGTATGAGAGCCATTATTTAGAGGAAGGGATCTTAAAATTCCCTACTAATTTAGGAATCTGTGTCCTGGTTAGAGAGATCTTATCAGTTTTACCAGTACTATTTGACCTAGATCTAGGTGTTACAGATCTTTTAGAAGATGGGCCTTCACTTGCCCTTTCAGTTTTACTTTTGTTTTTTCTATGATTGCTGAGTGACCGTGAATGAGGCGAAGATGGAGAAAGGGCCCTCTTCTGACGAATAAAGAGGGCCTCCATCTCCTCACCGTCATCTCCATGGTGCACTGTAATGTCAAGATCAGGTGAGGGCTCAATGTCAGGCAATGTCCCTGACAGAGAGAAGTCGTCAACAAATTGAGACCTGGCTTGAACCCTTGAACCAACAGGGTCCCCTGGCTTGACCAGAGTCTCTGCAACATGAGAAACCCCAACAGGTGGGGCATAAGAAGCCCCACCAGGAGGGGCATGGGAAGCCCCACCCGGGGGGGCACGGGAGGCCCCACCAGGGGGGGCACGGGAGGCCCCACCAGGGGGGGGGGCACGGGAGGCCCCACCAGGGGGGGCACACGAGGCCCCACCAGGGGGGGCACGGGGTACCCCACTAGAGGGGGTGTGGAAAACCCCACCAGCGGGGCACCGGGGAGCCCCACCAGAAGGGGTACCAGAAGAGGCAGTATTCAATAGTTGTGCCTTCAGGGCATCCGAATAAGTTTTCCTGCCCAACAGCTTCTTGGCCTGTCCCACACTTATGTGTTCGTCAAGAGATTTTAGTAATGCATCTTGTTCTTTCTTGATTGCACTACATTTCTTATCACGGGGTCGATGTTCACCCTTACAGTTTACGCAAATTACTGGTCCAGAACATTCCTCGCGCTCAGGCTGGCCACACGATTCAGAGTTTATTTCTGGTGCAAACGTTAGAGGAGTGTCCAAAACCAAAACATTTAAAGCACTGGAGCACTCTCGGTCTATAAGGACGAACTTTCATGATTTCACTATCAAGAATAATTTTAGATGGCAGAGAAGAACTTTTAAATGTTAAAATAAGCATCGATGAGCGGGGCACTTTAAAAACCTTCCAAACCACATCCGGACACATTTCCAAAATTTCCTCCTCATCCATTTCATGTAGATCTTCATTGAATATAACACCCTTTGCATAACTAAAATTATAGTGAGGTTTTACCTCTTTTATCATACCCTCAGGATCAAGCTTCAAATTTAGGAGCATTATCGATTGAATATTTGTCTTGGTATGAACTAAAAAAGTATTACACCCAAAGCGAGTTAATTCAGGACTCCCAACATTGCCGATCTTCTGGCTTACCAACCTCTTCACTTTGAAGAGGTTGCCTCTCTCACCATGTGTTGTAATAATTAACCACTTAGCTGGGTCTGGTGATCTGGAGGTTTTACTTATTTTACTAGTATCTTTAGGTTCATTAGGTGGTCTATAAATCTCAAGATACCTAGGGACCTCTTTTGCCTCTACAAGTCCAACACTCAATGAATCTAATCTGAACTCTCTGTAGGCTCTGTGAGCTTCCGATTCGTTATTGAAAAATACCCAGAATTCAAAGAAACCATAATTTTTGCCAAGTCTATTCCTTACTTCTTTTACTTTACCAAATTTACTAAATTCATTAAATACTGTTTCATATTTCCAGTCTAAAGGGACTGGTTTCACATATAAAATGTTTGTAACAAGGAGGTCCTTTGAAAAAGGCTCCAAAGTCACAATGGAGGATTTACAAGAATTTTCCTTGCCCTTATCCTTGCCTAAGTCGTCAACAGAAAGTTTTAATGTCTCCATAAGACGTAGAATTGATTATTCGTCCAGGTAGCCCCCCACCCACCATGGAGCCACATTTAGAGGACAGTGTTATCCCATACAGGGCTGCCCTAGGGGTACCACCCAGATATACACCCCACCCTCAGTGCTTAAGGCGTCATGATATCCGTCGAGATCAGACCCAGCACTAAGAGCAGGGTTTGACATCTAAACTTTCCCCTCGCTCGACTAATCCTAGTTTTCCTATGATTATGGGTACAATTTCCACTGCCATATCCCATATCCTTCTTATTTCTATTTTCTGGTCTTGGTACTTGAACATTTTTTCCCTTTCTTTCTCTTATCATCATCATCATCATCATCATCAATATTATTATTATTATTATTATTATTATTATTATTATTATTATTATTATTATAATACTTTCGAATGAAACCCATATTCTTTGGAAGCTTGTTCTATAGAACAGGGTTCATCTTCTCAATAATAATAATAATAATAATAATTTTAATAATAACAAAATTCCACCCCCGTTCCCAGCCAGTAAATACAGGTTGGAGGTCGGATTCAATTTATTGAAAACAGCTTCTCTCGGTGATGACAATGGTTGAGCCGAGCGTGACGTCATCGGGCAAATATTCCGACCTGGAAATATTTTTCGAGCCTATTTAATATTTAAAAGGGTACACGCTAATCTATAATACACACACACACACACAAACAGCACATAGCGCGAGTTGATCAACATTTGCAGGCCACAATGGACATATTCCTTTTCAATGTCACAGTATGGTGAGTATATAAAGGAATGATAAATGTTAAAATCCTTTGTTTTGGCAGAGTGATACGCGTGGTATGATAATATTACTCTGGACAAAGCACTGGACCAGGTTACTAACTATATTTAATAATTGTAGAATTAAGATATAAATAAAGCCATTAAGACTTACTTGGAAAAAGCTAAGCCAGGTTATTATCTATAGTTAATAATTGCGAAATTAAGATAGAAATAAAGCCATTAAGACTAACTTAGAAAAAGCTAAGCTAGGTTATTACCTATAGTTAATAATTGTAAAATTAAGACAGAAATAAAGCCATTAAGACTAACTTGGAAAAATCTAAGCCACGTTATTACCTATATAGTTAATAATAGTAAAATTAAGAAAAAAATCTAATAATAAATCCCACAAAATGTTTAGTGTAACACGGAGAAAGAAAATTCTAAGAACATTCTCACTTTGCCTTATTTAAACGGATTTGAAACCATTAAATCATTGCTAAAAGCCTTTAAGGTCAACCTTGTTTTTTCCTATAATAACACACTAAAAGGAATGTTAATAAAAAAATGGCCCCAGAGAAAGCAACAACATAATATATAAAATTCCATGTATGGATTGTCCCTCATTTTATCTCGGACAGTCGAGCAAGGGCTTAGAAGTAAGGTTAAGCCAGCATAAATATTCTGTAAAAACTGGACAAACATCTAATGCCATATTCATTCATTTAAGTGAAAACAATCACCGAATAAATTGGATTGGTAGTTCAGTAATTGCAAGGTCAAAAGATGTCTTATCACGAAATCTTTTAGAATCTGCTTTAATACAACTTACTTCTCATTGTAATTTCAATATTAGTCGTGTCCTGTTTCATTTAGACCCTTGTATTTGTAAGATGTTTAAGAATGACCTCAAAGATATAATTACAGACTTGAATAAAAATTAGTTGCCTT
>NC_061094.1:5206229-5213729 GCF_015104395.2 Macrobrachium nipponense
CACTCTCGACTACTTTCAGGCCCTATCTCTGGCCCTTTTTCCAGAGATGTGTAGGTTGTCAGCCTGGGTCAAGGCCCAGCAGTCTTCTGGAACTTCTTGTTGAGCTGTCATTTATGTGATGGCTCTTCTGGTTTCCTTGAGAGTTGCTAATCTCCTCTTGTCGTTCTGATTTCCTGAGCTGATGGTCAATGGCATTAACCCTTGTGGTAAGTGAGTGGTCAACAAAAGTCTGTTGGGCAGAAAACCTAATCTCCAGGTCAGAAGGGTTAATCTTAGCTTCTTTTAATATCAAAGCTCGGCTTATGGGATCTTCTGAGGTAAAACCTTTGTTTCCTTCTTAATCTCTCTAATGAGTGCTCCTTCTAATACTCTCCTATGACTGATTTTATTGATTTTGTATATAAACCTACTGTTCTTAAGATCCATCCTATGGTCATTTTCCCAACAATGCCTAGCTATAGCACTCCCCTGAGAGTTAAGCTGTACTGCTCTTCTATGTTCTTGGATTCTAGTCCTTATTCTCTTACCTGATTCCCCCACATATTTGTCTCCACAATTGCTGCGATTGATTATGTATACCCCTCTACATCCGTATTACTGTCTTCTCCTTCCAATTTATTTTTACATACTTTGTTTTTTACGGTATTATCAAAAGTATACACAAATTTATATTTACTTTCTTTCATTTTTGAAGTGATTTGTTTCATTTTAGGCATAAAAGGGAGGGCAACTATTTTCTTGTTTTCTTTATTCCATGTACTGTCTACATTTGCTCTGTAAAAAATCTTCCTAGCTTTGTTGAGTGCCCTTTTTCTGAACAATTCCGGGTATGCTAATGCATCAAAGCTTTTATCGATGTAATTTATTTCTTGATCTATCTTGCAAGGGTCACACGTTCTCATTGCCCTAAGAAATAAACCTGTTAAAACACCTATTTTTTATATCATGACTGTGAAAAGAGAAGAAATGAATATATGAGTTTGTGTGTGTGGGTTTTCTATGTGCTGGATTCCTATCCTGTTTCTTTTCTTTCTATGAGTATGTCTAAAAAGGGCAGTTTATTATTGTTACTTCTCTCTAAAGTGAATTAGATGTTGTTATCAAACTTATTGAGTTCGTCTAGAAAATGTTTATTTCATTTTCATCACCTAGCAGAATAGCAAAAATATCATCCACATATCTCCACCAACCTTGCAGTTTTAAGTTAGGGACATTAATATTAGGAACTAGATTGGTTTCGAAATATTCCATATAGATGTTAGAGAGTATAGGTGATAGTGAGGATCCCATAGCTACTCCATATTTCTGTTTGTAAACTTGTCCCTCAAACGTGAAATAAGTATCAGTGACACATGATTTAATCAACTCTAGGAAGACGCATATTTCTATGTTTGGATTGAAAATACCCTCATTATGTTTAGTCTGAAGAAATTCTAATACTTTAAGGGGACATTGGTGAATAATGCTAAATCAAAACTAACCATGTGACCCTTTATATTCTTTATTTTTAACTTTGTCTATGAAATCTACTGAATGTTTAATATGTGATTCTGAGAATATACCTAAGTATATTCCTAGTTCTGCAGCTATCCACAAGGCTAAGTATTTGTTAGGAGATTTCCTACTAGAAACAATAGGGCGTAGTGGGCAGCCCTCCTTGTGTATTTTGGGACAAGTTCAGGTTATTTACTTGAGAATAATTTATTGCATAGCATGTCCTTCCTATTACCTACTCTACTGATTATTTTCTTCACATTCTGAATAAAGGTATTCTGAAGCTTTTGGATTGTTGGAGGATTCTCTATTTTAGCATAAATAGTTTCATCATCTAGTAGCCTGTACATTTTAACCCTATATTCTGAACTATTCATGATAACAATGCTACCGACTTTGTCAGCTTTCATAATTCAGATATCTCCAAGTTTGCTTTCATTACTCCCTATCATCACTCCTCTTAGAAAAGGAGCTAAATCATTGTGATGTTCAACATGAAGGTAGTTAATCTTGCTGTTGAATTCTATGGTGATATTGTTTGTAGTCCCTACACAAAAATTTAATCCTAGCCCTAGTGCTGCTGTTTCATCCCTAGTCAATAATCTACTTGAGATAGTCTTTATATTATCCATACAAACAGCATTACTGAATAAACTCTGAAACTTATTTTTAATGTTGACCATGTTACGATTTGCTTGTACAACTCACCCCTTATGGTCTGTTGAAGTGTGTTTTGTGTACTCTTTACATCAGCAAATGCAGCTTCTTTCTTCTCCCTAAGCTCTTGCAGCTGATCCTTGATGTATCCTTGAAAACTGCCGAATGCTTCTCCACTCCAGGGCCTTTTTCCAATCCTGCCATATGTTTTTAGACACACTTTGTGTGTCTAAAAACATATAAACCAGATCTTATTTTTCATGGCTTTGGCTTTATAAAGTTGTGCTTCATATTTTCTTGCATAATGAACAGCTTGAGTTCCAGCGACTTTAATAATAATAATAATAATAATAATAATAATAATAATAATAATAATAATAATAATAATAATAATAATAATAATAATGGCCTAATTAAAGAGATGAAACGGGTTGTGGCTAAGGACCCAAGGGACGCTGCAAAGAACCTCAAGCATTGCCTACAGTGTGCTGCATGAGGTGCACTGATAGTGCTAACCCCGCTACGGGTTGGAGCAAGCATAGGTCACCGTTTGGTACTCGGGGAATTATTTTTTTAGTCTCCCATAAAATTAAGTAGTATCTTGGTGTATTCATGGGAATTTGGCTTCTTGGTGTATTAATGGGAATTGATTCCTTGGAATTTAGCTTTCTGGTGTATTCATGGGAATTTGGCTTCTTGGTGTATTAATGGGAATTGATTCCTTGGAATTTAGCTTCTCGGTGCATTAATAGGAATTAACCTTCTTGGTGCATTCATGAGAATTGGTTCCTGGGAATTCACCTTCTTGGTGTATTCACATGGGAATTGGTTCCTGGGAATTCACCTTGTTGGTGTATTCATGAGAATTTGTGCCTGGGAATTCTCATTCTTGGTGTATTCATGAGAATTGGTCCCTGGGAATTCACCTTCTTGGTGTATTCATGAGAATCGGTTCCTGGGAATTCACCTTCTTGGTGTATTCATGAGAATTGGTTCCTGGGAATTCACCTTCTTGGTGTATTCATGAGAATTGGTCCCTGGGAATTCACCCTCTTGGTGTATTCATGGGAATTCACCTTCTTAGTGTATTCATGAGAATTGGTTCCTGGGAATTCACCTTCTTAGTGTATTCATGAGAATTGGTTCCTGGGAATTTAGCTTCTTGGTGTATTCATGGGAATTTATACCTGGGAATTAAGCTTCTTGGTGTATTTATGAGAATTGATTCCTGAGAATTTAGCTTCATGGCGTATATTCATGGGAATGGATTCAATTTTTATCTTAATTTTACAATTATTAACTATATAGGTAATAACCTGGCTTAGATTTTTCCAAGTTAGTCTTGATGGCTTTATTTCTGTCTTGATTTTACAATTATTAACTATAGATAATAACCTGGCTTAGCTTTTCCAAGTTAGTCTTAATGGCTTTATTTCTATCTTAATTTTACAATCATTAACTATAGGTAGTAACCTTGTCCAGTGCTTTGTCCAGGGTAATATTATCATACCACGCGTATCACTCTGCCAAAAGGATTTTAACATTTTTTATTCCTTTATATACTCACCATACTGTGACATTGAAAAGGAATATGTCCATTGTGGCCTGCAAATGTTTGATTAACTCGCGCTGTGTGCTGTATGTGTGTGTGTATTATAGATTAGCGTGTACCCTTTTAAATATTCAATAGGCTTGAAAAACATTTCCAGGTCGGAATATTTGCCCGCTGATGTCACGCTCCGCTCAACCATTGTCATCACCGAGAGAAGCTGTTTTCAATAAATTGAATCCGAGCTCCAACCTGTATTTACTGGCTGGGAATGGAAGGGTGGAATTTTGTTATTATTATTATTACTATTATTATTACTATTATTATTATTATTATTATTATTAATATTATTATTATTATTATTCTTGAGAAGATGAACCCTATTCCTATAGAGCAAGTTTCCAAAGAATATGTGATTCATTCGGAAGTATAATAATAATAATAATAATAATAATAATAATAATAATAATAATAATAAATATAATAATAATAATAAGAGAAAGAAAGGGAAAAATATTCAAGTAGCAAGACCTGAAAAATAGAAATAAGAAGGATATGTGATATGCCATTGGAAATTGTACCCATAATCATAGGAACACTAGGAGGCACGATCCCAAGATCCCAGAAAAGGAATCTGGGAAAACCTAGAGGCTGAAGTAGCTCGAGGACTCATGCAGAAGAGTGTGGTCCTAGAAACGTCGCACATAGTAAGAAAAGTGATGGACTCCTAAGGAGGCAGGATGCAACCCGGAATCTCACTATAAATAACACCCAGTCGAATTGGAGGAGTGTGATATACCAAATAATAATAATAATAATAATAATAATGATAATAATAATAATAATAATAATAATAATAATAATAATAATAATAATAATAATAATACACGATTAGGAAAGAATATAAGCAGAGACTCCAGGCGATACTCAAGTCAAAACTCGACGCCGGAAATATGATAAAAGCCATAAACACATGGGCAGTGCCAGTAATCAGATACAGCGCAGGAATAGTGGAATGGACGAAGGCAGAACTTCGCAGCATAGACCAGAAAACGAGGAAACTATGACAATACACAAAGCACTACACCCAAGAGCAAATACGGACAGACTATACATAACACGAAAGGAAGGAGGGAGGGGACGACTAAGTATAGAGAATTGCGTCAACATCGAGAACAGAGCACTGGGGCAATATCTGAAAACCAGTGAAGACGAGTGGCTCAAAAGTGCATGGGAAGAAGGACTGATAAAAGTAGACGAAGACCCAGAGATTTACAGAGACAGGAGAAAGACAAGCAGAACAGAGGAATGGCATAACAAACCAATGCACGGACAATACATGAGACAGACTAAAGAACAAGCCAGCGATGACACGTGGCAATGGCTACTGAGGGGAGAGCTCAAGAAGGAAACTGAAGGAATGATAACAGCGGCACAAGATCAGGCCCTAAGAACCAGATATGTCTAAAGAACGATAGATGGAAATAACATCTCTCCCATATGTAGGAAGTGCAATACGAAAAATGAAACCATAAACCACAGCAAGCGAATGTCCAGCACTTGCACAGAACCAGTACAAAAAGAGACATGATTCAGTAGCAAAAGCCCTCCACTGGAAGCCTGTGCAAGAAACATCAGCTACCTTGCAGTAATAAGTGGTATGAACACCAATCTGAAGGAGTGATAGAAAACAATCAGGCAAAGATCCTCTGGTACTATGGTATCAGAACAGATAGGGTGATATGTGCAAATAGACCAGACGTGACGTTGATTGACAAAAACAAGAAGAAAGTATGACTCATTGATGTCGCAATACCATGGGACACCTGAGTTGAAGAGAAAGAGAGGGAAAAAATGGATAAGTATCAAGACCTGAAAATAGAAATAAGATGGATATGGGATATGCCAGTGGAAATTGTCCCCATAATCATAGGAACACTAGGCACGATCCCAAGATCCCTGAAAAGGAATCTGGAAAAACTAGAGGCTGAAGTAGCTCCAGGACTCATGCAGAAGAGTGTGATCCTAGAAACGGCACACACAGTAAGAAAAGTGATGGACTCCTAAGGGGGCAGGATGCAACCTGGAACCCCACACTATAAATACCACCCAGTCGAATTAGAGGACTGTGATAGAGCAAAAAGAAAAAAAATAATAATAGTAACTACAGGCGTATCACCTGCCTACCAATAATGTGGAAGTTACTAACAGGTATCATCAGTGAATGGCTATATAACTACCTAAAGGAGACAAACACCATCCCCCACCAACAGAAAGGCTGCAGAAGGAAGTGTAGGGGCACAAAAGACCAGCTCCTGATAGACAGAATGGTAATGAAGAACAGTAGGAGAAGGAAAACCAACCTAAGCATGGCATGGATAGACTATAAGAAAGCCTTCGACATGATACCACACACGTGGCTAATAGAATGCCTGAAAATATATGGGGCAGAGGAAAACACCATCAGCTTCCTCATATATACAATGCGCAACTGGAATACAATACTTACAAGCTCTGGAATAAGACTAGCAGAGGTTAATATCAGGAGAGGGATCTTCCAGGGCGACTCGCTGTCCCCAATACTCTTCGTAGTAGCCATGATTCCCATGATAAAGGTACTGCAGAAGATGGATGCTGGGTACCAACTTAAGAAAAGAGGCAACAGAATTAACCATCTGATGTTCATGGACGACATCAAATTATATGGTAAGAGCATCAAGGAAATAGATACCCTAATCCAGACCGTAAGGATTGTAACTTGGGACATCAGGATGGAGTTTGGAATAGGAAAATGTGCCTTAGTTAACATACAAAAGGGCAAAGTAACAAGGACTGAAGGGATAAAGCTACCAGATCGGAGCAACATCAAACACATAAATGAGAAGGGATACAAATACCTGGGAATAATGGAAGGAAGGGATATAAAACACCAAGAGATGAAGGACTCGATCAGGAAAGAATAGATGCAGAGACTCAAGGCGATACTCAAGTCAAAACTCAACGCCGGAAATATGTTAAAAGCCATAAACACATGGGCAATGCCAGTAATCGGATACAGCGCAGGAATAGTGGAATGGGCGAAGACAGAACTCCGCAGCATAGACCAGAAAACTAGGAGGAAACATGACAATACACAAAGCACTACACCCAAGAGCAAATACTGACAGACTATACATAACACGAAAGGAAGTAGGGAGAGGACTACTACGTATAGAGAACTGCGTCAACTTCGAGGACAGAGCACTGGGGCAGTATCTGAAAACCAGTGAAGACGAGTGGCTCAAAAGTGCATGGGAAGAAGGACTGATAAAAGTAGACGAAGACCCAGAAATATACAGAGATAGGAGAATGTCAAGCAAAACAGAGGACTGGAACAACAAACCAATGCACAGACAATACATGAGACAGACTAAAGAACTAGCCAGCGATGACAAATGGCAATGGCTACTGAGGGGAGAGCTCAAGAAGGAAACTGAAGGAATGATAACAGCGGCACAAGATCAGGCCCTAAGAACCATATATATTCAAAGAACGATAGATGGAAATAACATCTCTCCCATATGTAGGAAGTGCAATACGAAAAATGAAACCATAAACCACATAGCAAGCGAATGTCCAGCACTTGCACAGAACCAGCACAAAAAGAGGCATGATTCAGGTTGCAACCCGGAACCCCACACTATAAATACCACCCAGTCGAATTAAAGGACTGTGATAGAGCAAAAAAAATTAAAAAATAATAATAATAATATATTGGAAGAAGACCCTCTTTCAAACAAGTCTTCCTGAAAGATATTGCT
>NC_061094.1:5218729-5236229 GCF_015104395.2 Macrobrachium nipponense
AGGGAATCCCTTCTCACCACCAAGCCCTTCGGAGGGAGGGGGGAGGTAGGATGAAACCCCATTATAAACCATCTTATGGGTCCCCACTATAACCCTGCCAAGTTTCATGCCAATCAGACCAGCCGTTTGGCCGTTATTAAATGACAGATGGACGGACAGACATTACGCCCATTATAGTATGATGAGCTGCTTGTATTATGAAATTGATGTTGCAAACATTTAAAGAATATAATCTTCGCAAATATATACCACTGCTTTTTCAGTGAAAGATTAAAAACAAATTTTAATTGACGCAAGGTGTCAATCGTTTAAGTTTTTTACGATTATCTTCAAAATGGACGGAATTAATTGCCCAAGCTTGCGTCTGTTTAATTCAACATTCTCCAAATTACAACAATTGAATGTCAGTATTCCTTTATGGTTTGTGAACAAAAAATAAACGCGATTCCCCATAGTCACCGTGCTTGTATCAAAATTAAATTAAAATATAGGAGCGTCGACCAAGATAATAAGGGATTTAAGTATTGAGTTAACTGCACGTTCTTATCGTTGCAATTAACCCAGTCACCCGCAAGGCAATTTTCTTTATGTAGGTCCAAACCTATTTGATCTAGTATGGAATGGAGTATAGAATTTAGCCCAAAAGCAAAGCTCTGGGTCCTATGAAGCCATTCAGATCTGATAGGGAAATTGAGGGTAAAAAGGTTTAAAAGATAGAACGTGAGGGAAACCTTTTTCCAATTGCCCTTGAAAGAAAATTGTTAGCAGAAGGTGGAACGTTAGAGTTGAGAATGATAGTATGGACGTGGGTTACAGCAAAAGAAATGAAAGGGATTGTGGCTTGGAGTTGATGAAGGGACGCCTCCTTGTAATGCCTACTATGGTTCACTGACGACACTACCTAATTACAAAGTATTTTACTATAATAATTTTATTGGCAATGATCTGCCGCATTTTTTTCCACCATGGTTGGAACAACTGTTGGTCTGAATATTGAGTCAAGAGGAAATGACGTCTCCTTTGCTTTCATTGTTCATTTTCTCTTATGTGGAGTGAAGTCAGCAACGGTCTTATAAGACGGACTGGAGCAAAACCAAGGTCATTCCTATGTTTATGTTTTGCCCATGAACATAAAATGAACTCTCGTTCAAATACTTGGACGCCAGCTTCACATTGAGACATTTAGGAATAATGATAATAATAATAATCATACTATAATGGGCGTAATGTCTGTCTGTCTGTCTGTCATTCAATCACGGCCAAACGGCTGGTCAGATGGGCATGAAACTTGGTAGGGTTATGGTGGGGACCCCTAAGATGGTTTGTAATGGGGTTTCATCCAACCTAACCCCCTCCTTTGTAGGGGGTGGGGGTGAGAAGAGATTCCCTGAAATGGAGCCATTTCTGGCCGTGAAACTAGGCAGGTTATTCCCGTAGACTTAGTTACTTTACGATTTTTCATACATAATTTCTGTACAACTTCCCTGGAGAAAGTCGCGAATATATAAGCTCGGACACAATAGAAGATGAAAATTATCATCAATATCCGCAAGATTTTTTGAATAACTTAAATCCATCGGGACTGCCAGTGCACAAAATAACTGCCCGGTAATGTTGCTTCAGAATTTCAATCCTGCCAATGGACATTGCAATGGAACGAGGTACACCGTTATGGAGCTAAACTCCCACATCATCGAAGCAGTGATAGCAACGGGCCCTCACACCGGCAAACGTCTGTTCATCCACCGGATTCCTCAGACAACCAGTTTTCGTTCCAGTTACTGCGCAGGCAGTTTCCCATCAACCTGGCCTTCTCATTCACTGCAAACAAGTCACATGGCCAACTGTATGTGGCAATGAGCAGAGCAACTGACTCTGCCAACTTGAAATTAAGTTGTGGACAAACTGATAATATTGTGTATAAAGAGGTTGTGTAGTAGGTATGTATAAAAATCGTCCTTATTTTAATATTGCTGAACAAACAGTACATATAAATTTTTCACTTCTGCACCCGTATTTTATCACCCATCGTAGATTGGTCAGTTTGCTAGTAATAATAATAATAATAATAATAATAATAATAATAAAAATAATGTGGCGCCGTGGAGGAGTGGGTTAGGTCGTCAACAGACTTAAGTCAAGTTAAGCAACATAGTGGCTGGTCAGTCGTTGGATGGGTGACCGCTCTCCTCGGCGTTGATTCCTTGGGAAAGGATCTTTACCATAATTTCCTCAGTCTACTCAGCTGTAAATGAGTACCTATCCCTGATGGGGTAGGGTCCAGCTATGGGTTAAATAGCAAAACTCAGCAATGATGGAAAGAAATGAAGGAATAAACGACAACGACGTAAATGGAACCTCTGGCAACAGAGGAGCTTCGTCCGGCAACCAGGTATTCAACCCAATTGAAGGGGAAGACGGTCAGGTACTTGGAGGTCGTCATCCAGCAACTGATCACCACAACGACAATAATCAACAGCCTGAGATTGGAGCTACAGAGGCAAAAAGGAAGAAATGGACAAGAGAAGAAAATAAGGAAATATGGAGATGCTACATCAGAAGCAACCCGACGGAGAGAGGATATAGAAAAAGATTGGTCAACATCTGGAATGAGAGGAATAACACCCCCCAAACAGAGCAGAGGCTGGCAGACCAAGTAAGGAACATAAAGAAAAAGAACTGGCTCTCCCCAACAGAAAGAGAAGAACTGGAAAGGGAAATGTCACACGACAACGAGTTACACGAAGACGAACTGAGAGACGATGCCACAGAAGACGACAGGGAGGATGAGGTATCAAACAACGACACACGAAGAAACACCGACGAGTAACAGAGAGGACGGAATGGGTAGAAAAGATTAGACAATGGATGGAGCCAGATACAGAGAGAATAAAGATCCCCTCCATGAAAGCCTACAACACCAAGAAATTAAGGGAGAAAACAAGTGAGGTCAATGAAATAATGGGCATAATACACACCACCACTATCACAGAAACAAATAACTTGACATATGCAGGAGCAAGATTAGTAGCAGAACTGATGGGGATTCGAACACCAGCACAACCAACCCAACAGAAACCAAAACAGCAACCTCCTTGGAAAAGGCGCCTGGAAAAGCAAATCATGGTGATGAGATCTGACTTGAGTAAACTGAAAGAGATGGCAGAAAAAAGACTAAGAAGCAAGAAAACAAGGGAGGAACTCAACGAGAAATACAAAGTACAAGAGAGGGGACTAAACAACACAATAGAAGATGTAAAACAGAGGCTTAAGGCCAAAGCACATAAGATCCAACGGTACATGAACAGGAATAAGGGATACCAACAGAACAAACTATTCGCAACCAACCAGAAAAGACTATACAGCCAACTAAGAAGGGAAGACAACCACCCAGAAATTCCTGAAGCCGAACCAAGTAAGAGACTCTGGGAAAACATATGGAGCAATCCAGTATCACACAACAAACATGCAACATGGCTCCAGGAAGTCAAGGAAGAAGAAACAGGGAGAATAAAAAACAAAGATTCACAGAGATCACGACAGACACAGTCAGACACCAACTAAAGAAAATGCCAAACTGGAAAGCCCCAGGTCCCGATGAAGTCCATGGATACTAGCTCAAAAACTTCAAGGCCCTACACCCACGAATAGCAGAAGAACTCCAGCATTGTATCTCAAATCACCAAGCACCCAAATGGATGACCACAGGAAGAACATCCTTAGTACAAAAAGACAAGAGTAAGGGAAATATAGCCAGTAACTACAGGCCTATCACCTGTCTACCAATAATGTGGAAGTTACTAACAGGTATCATCAGTGAAAGGCTATACAACTACCTAGAGGAGACAAACACCATCCCCCACCAACAGAAAGGCTGCAGAAGGAAGTGTAGGGGCGCAAAAGACCAGCTCCTGATAGACAAAATGGTAATGAAGAACAGTAGGAGAAGGAAAACCAACCTAAGCATGGCATGGATAGACTATAAGAAAGCCTTCGACATGATACCACACACATGGCTAATAGAATGCCTGAAAATATATGGGGCAGAGGAAAACACCATCAGCTTCCTCAAAATACAATGCGCAACTGGAATACAATACTTACAAGCTCTGGAATAAGACTAGCAGAGGTTAATATCAGGAGAGGGATCTTCCAGGGCGACTCACTGTCCCCACTACTCTTCGTAGTAGCCATGATTCCCATGACAAAAGTACTACAGAAGATGGTTGCCGGGTACCAACTCAAGAAAAGAGGCAACAGAATCAACCATCTGATGTTCATGGACGACATCAAATTATATGGTAAGAGCATCAAGGAAATAGATACCCTAATCCAGACTGTAAGGATTGTATCTGGGGACATCAGGATGGAGTTTGGAATAGAAAAATGCGCCTTAGTCAACATACAAAAAGGCAAAGTAACGAGAACTGAAGGGATAAAGCTACCAGATGGGAGCAAAATCAAACACATAGATGAGACAGGATACAAATACCTGGGAATAATGGAAGGAGGGGATATAAAACACCAAGAGATGAAGGACACGATCAGGAAAGAATATATGCAGAGACTCAAGGCGATACTCAAGTCAAAAACTCAACGGCGGAAATATGATAAAAGCCATAAACACATGGGCAGTGCCAGTAATCAGATACAGCGCAGGAATAGTGGAATGGACGAAGGCAGAACTCCGCAGCATAGATCAGAAAACCAGGAAACATATGACAATACACAAAGCACTACACCCAAGAGCAAATACGGACAGACTATACATAACACGAAAGGAAGGAGGGAGAGGACTACTAAGTATAGAGGACTGCGTAAACATCGAGAACAGAGCCCTGGGGCAATATCTGAAAACCAGTGAAGACGAGTGGCTAAAGAGTGCATGGGAAGAAGGAGTGATAAAAGTAGACGAAGACCCAGAAATATACAGAGACAGGAGAAAGACAGACAGAACAGAGGACTGGCACAACAAACCAATGCACGGACAATACATGAGACAGACTAAAGAACTAGCCAGCGATGACAATTGGCAATGGCTACAGAGGGGAGAGCTAAAGAAGGAAACTGAAGGAATGATAACAGCGGCTCAAGATCAGGCCCTAAGAACCAGGTATGTTCAAAGAACGATAGACGGAAATAACATCTCTCCCATATGTAGCAAGTGCAATACGAAAAATGAAACCATAAACCACATAGCAAGTGAATGCCCGGCACTTGCACAGAACCAGTACAAAAAGAGGCATGATTCAGTGGCAAAAGCCCTCCACTGGAGCCTGTGCAAGAAACATCAGCTACCTTGCAGTAATAAGTGGTACGAGCACCAACCTGAAGGAGTGATAGAAAACGATCAATCAAAGATCCTCTGGTACTATGGTATCAGAACGGATAGGGTGATACGTGCAAACAGACCAGACGTGACGTTGATTGACAAAGTCAAGAAGAAAGTATCACTCATTGATGTCGCAATACCATGGGACACCAGAGTTGAAGAGAAAGAGAGGGAAAAAATGGATAAGTATCAAGATCTGAAAATAGAAATAAGAAGGATATGGGATATGCCAGTGGAAATCGTACCCATAATCATAGGAGCACTAGGCACGATCCCAAGATCCCTGAAAAGGAATCTAGAAAAACTAGAGGCTGAAGTAGCTCCAGGACTCATGCAGAAGAGTGTCATCCTAGAAACGGCACACATAGTAAGAAAAGTGATGGACTCCTAAGGAGGCAGGATGCAACCCGGAACCCCACACTATAAATACCACCCAGTCGAATTGGAGGACTGTGATAGAGCAAAAAAAAAAAAAAAAAAAAAAATAATAATAATAATAATAATAATAGTGTATTTGGCAAGAGCAGAGCAACTGACTCTGCCAACTTGAAATTAAGTTGTGGACAAACTGATAATATTGTGTATAAAGAGGTTCTGTAGTAGGTATGTATAAAAGTCGCCCTTATTTTAATATTGCTGAACAAATAGCACATATAAATTTTTCACTTCTGCACCCGTATTTTATCACCCTTCGTAGATTGGTCAGTTTGCTAGTAACAACAACAATAATAATAATGATTGTAAAATTAAAGTGTGTTTTTTTTTCACGTGCCATGGACTAGTACTGGGTCATTTTCATAATTTATGGCGTAGTTTATGTCTGAATAAATGAACGTTCTCTTTTTATGCTGAAATTGTCAGGAATGAAATTGCTGCATATAACACGTATGTATTGCGATTTGTACACACACAAAAATAAATAAATAAAAAATGCCAATTTTCACTCATTCTACATTTAATACTATAAATGGATCTCTATCAGTCAGTGCACCGCATTTATAAAGAGAGAGAGAGAGAGAGAGAGAACTAGCTAAGTTTTGCTATTAGAGGACGAGGAAGGAACTCAAATAACCTTAAGATTAAGCATTACTGAGAGAGAGAGAGAGAGAGAGAATTTTGTTGGTATATCAACTGTCCATACTAGAGGTGAGTTTTAAATAGTCTCACTCCGTGAACTATACGTCTAACTGAAGCTATAACTGGAAATGACGACAAATCACATTTATACTTTTTTATAGGAAGAGTCTTGCAATTACCTCGAGGCTTGTCAAATCTACTGAAATTGTCGAAGAATCTATCTGAAATAAGTGTATGAAGCCTTCGGTCACGGTATAGTATTGTAACCTGTGTCACGTGACTTGCCTCAATGGAGTCTGGACGTCTGCCCTCATCCACATCGTCCTCATTTTGGTGTGCAATTATCGTCATTATACTGAATGTAAGTCTCGCGTTATTGCATTATAGGTTCAGTAATAAATATACCGGATAGATTAAAGCGATACGTAAGCATAATCTTCGACAAAGTTTATCATAAACAGCAAAGTGTAGAGTAGATTTTCTACTATTGTTGTAGCCATCCTTGATGCATAACATTAGGTACTTGTACCCTATCCCTGAAGTGTGAGGCTAATTTCATGCCAAAGTGTGATTCTGTTTAAAGTGGCCTACTGACATTAATATTGAAATTCTAGATTAGTCTATGGTAGTATAGGCTGTTGCCTGTGGCCTTAAATTCACAGGCAAAGGTATTCCATTCTCGGGTTAGGCTGGGTAATTCTGATCTTACACAGTGGTTAAATTTTGTAGTTTAGCAGGACGAAACGAATTCCCAGGAGACAGAGAGGGTCAGGGAGTGGCCGTCATGTTCATGAAGATTAAAGATATGTTACAAAGGCTGAAGCTTTGCACAGACCATAAGCAGTTGTATTTACAAGGGCCACAGTAGTTTTAGCACTACTAATGGCTTGAATTAAGAAGGCCTGATCCTTACCTGCGGGATTTAATAACATTTACAGAATTTGTGAAATCCGAGGCCAAAACAAAGATCATTATTTCATTGTTTTCAGTTAGCAAACGAAATTGCAATAGCAATTAACTATTAGCATTAACATTCAAGCGTGGAATAGGCATAATTCGATCTTAGCTGTCAGCTTATAAGGTCATTGCCCCTTTAAGGGGAAAGTGCCTTCAGGGAACCTCTTGCGGTAAACGGTAAGCATTACTGTAGGTTCTTTGCAGTGTTCTTTTGGCCCTTAGCTGCAACCCCTTTCATTCCTTTTATAGTACCTCCGTTCATAATCGTGCTTCCAAGTTTTGCATTACTTACCAATCACTAAGAATGTGTTTTGAATTGCTTACCAATCACTAAGGATGAGTTTTTAATTGCTTATCAATCACTAACGATGTGTTTTGCATTCCTTACTTATCACTAAGGATGTATTTTGAATTGCTTACCAATCACTTAGGATGTATATTCTTAACCAATCACTACTGTGTTTTGCCTTACTTACCAGTCACCAATGATGTGTTTTGAATTGTTTACCAATCACTAAGGATGTGTTTTGCATTGCCTACGAGTGGTTTTCGTGCTCGCCTACCAATCCGGTGGTCCGAAGTTCGATTCTCGGCTCAGCCAACGCGGAATCAGAGGAATTTATTTCTGGCGATAGAAATTCATTTCATCGATATAATGTGGTTCGGATTCCACAATAAGCTGTAGGTATCATTGCTTGGCAACCAATTGGTCCTAGGAGAGCGGTTAATCAGCTCAGTGGTCTGGTAAAACTAAGATATACTTAGACCTATGAGGTCATTCAGCAAAGGAAACGGAAATTGACAGTTAAAAGGTTTGAAAGGTGTAACAGGAGGAAAACTTCAAAGCAGTTGAACTGTGAATCAATTGTTCACAGAGGGTGGAAAGTCAGAAGGAAGAAAGGGAATATGAAAGGAGGTACAGTAAAAGGAACGAAAGGGGTTGCACTTAGTGGTCGAAGGGACACTGTAAAGAACATTTGGTAATACCTACAGTGCGCCAGATGAGTTGCACTGACGGCATTACAGATTAAGGACTGAAGATGTATGGAAATCAGTCTTAACGATTAGCAATGATAAGGAAAAGCTGGTTAATCTCATTTAAATGTCAGAGTTTCCTTCCAGTATCGTCATCCACAACACATCACTGAGAACAGTAAACATCAAGAGGTATTTATCAGTTAAAATTAAGAGGATATAAGACCCCACACAAACTCTCTTATCGTCAGTTGACAAAAATATTTGATTCACTGATGACTATAGTAGATTCACATCAACCGTGCATCTAATGTCTAAGCCAGTCCCTTACGACGCTCCTGATTGGCTGTTGATAAGCCAATCACATGACTGAAAACTCTCAGTCTCTCCCGAGAGTTCACATAGTGCTACATTTGAAAGACGTATTCCTGAGGAGAAGTCGAACATACATGCTGGCGATGTGAACTCTCCCGAGAGATTGAGTTTCCAGCGACCAGCCCTGTGATTGGCTTATTAACAACCAATCAGGAACGTTGTGATGTACCTTTGATGTGAATCTACTATAGCCTGCTTGCGTGTGGGTATTGTTCATATTACTGTAGATGACTGTTACGCTTTAAGTAACTGATTAATATAGCGTACAGTAACCGTGACAACGTATTTCAGCGTACAGTGAATTGAGCGAGGCAGTTTCAAATTCCAGTCTAGGTGGAACAGTTCGTAGGGAACAATTGTTTGCTCTGAACTATTATTATTATTATTAAGATGAACCTATTCATATAGAACAAGCCCACCAAAGGGCCCATTGACTTGACATTCAAGATTCCAAAGAATATCTACGTGTTCATTAGCAAGACAAGATAAGGAGGTAATACAGAAAGAGATCCCACTTATTAAAAATGAACAATCATTATCTAAAAGATAAAAAGATGTATTATTATGCGAAGATGATAATAGTATTATGGTAGTAAAGCACTGCATCTTCGCTTGAACTTCTGAAGAAGTTCCAATTGCCAGACATCCTCAGTGGGGAGGCTGTTCCACAGTCCCCCCAATGATGCGAGGAATAAGGTCCTTTGTAACTGATAGGTTCGACAGCGATGAGGCACATTGATTGCATATCGGTGCTTCTGCCGTTCAGCGAATATGGTCCCTCTCAGCAGCAGGAAAAGACGATCAGGGATCAATCGAGAGTGTGAACTAGTGAATAGGCATCGCAGCTACGATTTCACGCAAGGCTTTTTTGATTAGGATTCGCCGAAGTTATTTTGAACTCTATATTCTCCATAAGATCAAAAGTAGTACCATGTCTTCCACAGATTAGAAGAAATAGCTAGTTACGACATACACAACCCATCTGAAGGAATAGCATAGAACAAATTGGTGTCTACTTGGTAAAAGGCCTGAAGTCACTGTTGCTTACTTAGTAAGATTGAAGACTACTACCGCGTCCCTCTGCTTCGGTATCGGTACCTACCAGTTTACGTGCAAAATGTGGCAAGTGTTTGTTACAACTCCATGTGGATGAACGTAAAATTGTAAATTAAAGATGGTCAGTATCATAAGTATAAACAAAATCATAAGCAAAAGGCTGTAAATATCATAGATATGAGATAATACATAAACAAAAGATGATACATATAAAAAATATATGAGAAAAACATAGACAAAAGACGGTATATATCATAAATCTAAGAAAAACAGACAAAAGACGGTACATATCATAAATCTCAGAAAAAACATAAACAAAAGACGGTACATATCGTAAATGTAATAGAAAAACAAGAACAAAAAGTGGTAAATATTCCGGTCGGTGAATTGGAGGGTAACCCGGCAGCAGTTGTATATATCTTCAGTGTTTCCATCCGCCCTGTTTTCGTGAATTCATCAACTTTCCGCAAAGCCAATCTTGCCTTTTTTTATCATTTTTTTTCAGAACAAATTCCTTCTCCCCCTTTATTCGAAAAGAAAAAAATTGGCTTTTCGGGTTTTTTTATTTACTAGTTTTCCATTCTTTTTTTTTTTTTTTGTGGGGGGGGGGGTCTGTTTCCGTTTTTCGTTTTTTGGGGTTTGCTTTTTTCTCAGTTTTGGTAATCAAAACTTGTTGTGGCAATTTCGGAAGAAAAAATTTTTTTTGAGATAATTTGATTTCTCTCTCTCTCTCTCTCTCTCTCTCTCTCTCTCAGCTTCTGTGGTGTGTGGGGGCAGGAGGGATGATTTCTTTTATTTACATAAGGTCTCTGAAATTCAGAAGCAAAAATTCTTTAGAGCAATTACGAGTAACCGATATATCTCGTATCAATCAAATCTTACGATCTTAATAGTAAAACATTTTCCGTGCATTAGAATATACTAGTAAACATATGTATACAGAAATTAAGTATCAAAATTCGTAAAGTAACTAAGCCTACTGGCATAACCAGACTCGTTTCATGGCAGAACCAGCTCCAGTTCGGGGAATCCCTTCTCACCACCAGCCCCTCCGGAAGTGGGGGCCGGCGGAGGTAGGATGAAACCCCATTATAAACCATCTTATGGGTCCCCACTATAACCCTGCCAAGTTTCATGCCCATCAGACCAGCCGTTTGGCTGTGATTGAATGACAGACGGACGGACAGTCTATTATAGTAAGATGAGCTGCTTGTATTAGGAAATTGATGTTGCAGACATTTGAATAATATGATCTTTCCAAATATACCCCATTGTATACTTTTTTCAATAAAAGATTAAAAACAAATCTAAAATGACGCAAGTGCAAATCGTTCAACCATTTTACGATTATCTTCAAAATGGACGGAATTAATTGTCCAAGGTAGCGTCTGTTTTAATTCAACATTCTCCAAATTACGACAATTGAATGTCAGTATTCCTTTATGGTTCGTGAACATTTTTGAGATTATACTTTTCAAAAATAAACGCGATTCCCCATAGTCACCCTGCATGTGTAAAAATTAAATTAAAATATAAGAACGTAAACGAAAATAATAGAGGATTTACGTAATGAGTTAACTTCATGTTCTTATCGTTGTAATTGGCCCAGTCGACCACAAGATACTTTTTGTTTATGTAGGTCCCAAATTATTTTACCTAGTATGGAATGGAGTATAGAATTTACACCAAAAGCTGGAACCTATGAAGCCAATCTTATCTGATTGGGAAATTGACGGTAATTAGGTTTAAAAGGTAGAACAGGAGGTAAACCTTTTTGCAATTGCCCATGAAACTAAATTGTTAGCAGAAGATAGAAAGTAAGAGTTGAGAGAGATAATATGAACGGGGGCACTACAGCAAAAGGAATGAAAGGGGTTGTAGCTTGGGTTTGATGAAGGGACTCCTCAAAGACCCTCAAGTAATGCCTACTAGGGTGCACGGAGGACACTACCTCATTACAGTATTTTATCTATTTTATTGGCAATAGTCTGCCACATTTTTTTTCACCATGGCTGGAATAACTGTTGGCCTGAAATGACATCTCCCTTGCTGTCGTTGTTCAATTTTTCTTATGTGCAATAAAGTCAGCATCGGTCTTCTAAAACGAATTAGAGCAAAATCAAGGTCATGTTTATGTTTGTTTTGCCCATAAATATAAATGAACTCTCGTTCAAATATTTGGAAGCCAGCTTCACATTGAGACATTTAGGAATAATAATAATAATAATAATAATAATAATAATAATAATAGTGGAAGCTGTACCCATAATCATAGGAACATTAGGCACGAATCCAAGATCCCTGAAAAGGAATCTGGAAAAACTTGAGGCTGAAGTAGCTCCAGGACTCATGCAGAAGAGTGTGATCCTTGAAACGGCGACCATTAAGAAAAGTGATGGACTCCTAATAATAATAATAATAATAATAATAATAATAATAATAATGACAATTAAAAGCCTCAGTAGTGTTAAGGATATATATTTTTTGCACAAGATTAAAAATGACTAGGAGAAACTACTGTGGTTTTGAAGCTTGGACAGAAAAATATATTTTTAACACTAGTGTGGCTTTTAATCCTCAAATATCATAGCATCGATACAGAGGTTCCTCAGTTCACTAATAATAATAATAATAATAATAATAATATTCTACCATCCGGATTCTTAAGTCATTCTCCTTAAGCAAAAACAAGCAGAATTTGCCTTAAGGGTAGTTCGCTATTATCAATTTGGGTGCTGTAGTCACCAAATAGCATCTCGTTACATTGTAACGAGGAGCTTTACCAGCTTTTTACTATTCTTAACTAAAAGAATGCTTGTGAAATGACACAGGAAACCGACAAGCGGATCCAGAAAAATTTAATGGGGAGGGGTATATATATATATATATATATATATATATATATATATATATATATATATAATATATATATATATTAATGTGTGTATATGTACGAATTATTGTTAATACCATTATTGTTATTATTGTTTCCCATTTCTATATTTCTCATTTATGTTTTTATTATCTAAATCTTCAATATCATTTTGTCAATAATTTTCATGGGGGGGCGGGGGAGGGGGGGTGCTGCGTGCTCAGATGCCACATGCTCGCCCCCCCCCCCCCCCCCCAACTCCCCGTTCTGTTAGTGACGAAATTTATATGGCTGGGTATTGAAAAATACACGTTTCAAAAAATAAGCAAAGATTTGAGTCAGTATTGTGAACTGTCTTTAGCTAAATGAACCCTTGTGAGATTCATCTATAGTATATTTGAAAATTCAACGCATGCCTGGGTATCTGAACGCATTTCAGAAATAAGCTAAAAGTTGTGCTAAAAAAAATGTAATAGTTGCAGGTCCACAATAATATAACATGCGAGTTTATGGTCTTTAATGGATGACTGAAGATGAACTTAGCACAACGTTCGAAAGCTTTTAATATCCATTAAAGATCATAAATTCACATGCTATATTATTGTGGACCTGCAACCAATGTCATCATTTTCGACACGGAAAACTGTTCCCACAAAAACTGTAATCTTTTTTTATCTTGTGAGTTGATATTGAATGTCCATCCGTCACAAAGCTACGAGGATGTAGTGACGACAATTTTCCTATTTTAGTCAGTAGTCCTTTTATCGAGTGTATTGCATTTTCTCTGTCCTGTAAAAGAGTGAAATGTCTTGAATTGTGTGTTGGACCTAACCAGGATGGATAGGCCAATCTATCCCCCCTTTTATTTTAACGGCTCTTCCACCAAAACAGAAAGAGTTCGTGGACAAGGGAAGAATAACTCGCTCTCCCCAGTTACGCAAAGTACTGGGAGGGGAACTTCAAACAATATTTTTATTTCTATTTTTTTTTTTAGACAGCTGTGTACATTGCCTACAAAATAGAATGGTCAGTTGATGTCATTTTATATGCTACATCGCATGTTTTAAAAAGTTTTATGCCTTAAAAAGAAAATAAAACTTTAGTTTTTTTTCTTTTTTTCTGGATTTCGGTTTGCAAAAAGGAACACATCCATACGCGATGGGTTACCCGAACTGGAAACGATTGCAAAGAGAGATGCTTCGCTACACTTATCAAAACATAAATAAATCCGATGCATTGTATTACAGACTTGCGCTCGTGAAGCTGCAAATGTTATTTATCCATGATATTTACTACCATTTTTATCGTTCTTTCTATTCATTTATTTATTCATTTATCCCTGCTGCGTTCTCCTTCCATATTTCCTCAGTCAAGAGATGGGAAATGTTTTCTCGATCGCTTCGGTAACAAAACTTTGCTTTTCCGTTTTCCAGTGTGGATACTGAATCTGTTTTGAGATATGGGTTATTCTCGCTTACTCGGGGAGTAAGCCTACAAACTACTTTGTTGGTGGTGTTCTTGTTTGCGGAGGGGCCGGGGGCCGGGTAGAGGGGAGATAGCAAAGGTCTATTGTAGACCCTAAAAATGTCTGAAAAGGTGTTTGGTGTTGAGTTAAAGGTACAGGAATTTTAGGATATGATATTTATGATTTATTTATTAGAATGAAAATGCTAAACAGTAAATAATGTGCATGTTAAGTACACAGAAAAATTATTTATAAAAAATATAGGTATTTATTTTAATTTTCATTGGTGAAACGAGGCGCTATTTGACCGTAGATTTTAGCATGTTTTAATTTACTTTAAAAGTTAGGAGTAAATCTTGCACGTCTGCTGAGTAAGCAAGAAGTCGGATCACGCCTTGTTTAGCTACATAGAAGGAAAAGTACAAAATATGAAACTGCACTTTTTAAACCCGTTTTCATCGACATTTTCTTTGTTATTTTGTTAGGATCGTGAGACAATTTAGTCAAAAATGGAGCAAAGAAATATATAATATTATATGTTCGCATACGTGTGTAAAAATGTCTAGCATTTTTTATTACTATGCAAAATTAGAGTAGAGCCATGGAGTGTTGTTCATATCGACAATGCAAAATTTTAATGTTATTTATTTATTTATTTTTTTTTTAATGGAAAAGATTAAAAAAAGAAATTAGTTTGAAGAGCTAGAAAATTCGAAAGGAAAAAGACGTGAGCTTCCAACTTCAATTTTTATGGAGCTCAAACGTAACTGAATTATACAATTTACCCGCAAAAAAAAAAAAAAAAAAAAAAAAAAAATTCATAAAAGCGCTGTACAGGATTATTTCAAAGAAACGACTCTTTCTTAAGTTCAGTATCGAATATCGCTCGATAACTTGTTTTTGTTGAATTTAACTTGAGACAACCGATTGTCTGTTAAAGAAAAAATAATTCCCAAAGACTTGTAGTAAAAAGGAATAGCTTTTTACGGCTCAGCTAAACTGTGATCTACTACTGACAGAACCCCGTAGGATTTAGTGTCGTCAGTGTCCTCTCACGCGGTGAACTGTCGGCAATAATTAAGATCCTTTGCAGCTTAGGCCACTAGCTGCAACCCCTTTCACTCTGTTTACTGTACCTCCGTTCATATTCTCTTTCTTCCATAGGACTTTCCAACCTTTCCTAATAATTGTCTCGTAATGCAACTGCTTTGAGGTTTTCCTCTAATTACACCTTTCAAACCTTTTAACTCTCAATTTCCTTTCCGACGCTGAATGACCTTAGAAGTCCCAGCAATTGGTCTTTGGCCTAAATCTTACATTCCATTTCGATTCCATAAGTAAAGAATCACATATACATTCACAGAAACTACTTTTTAACATGTTCCCGAGTATTTGGAACTCAAGGATTTTACTATGAAATATTCATTGTTTTATCCCTGAATATATGATTCAATAACTTAATGATATATTTTCCTTTATTATCACCTCTTTTCTTTCATAAGGGAAGTCTTCTGCGTATATTGTGTATTCACATCTCTCAAAGGTTTGGGGCAAATGACTAAAGACAATGCGAATTTGCATATGGAAAATAGTCTGAAAGGGAATTCCATCCAACACTTGAGTTCATCCAGCCATTCAGTGCTTCTCAAGGACAGTGAAAAGAGAGAGTTTTAAGGGTTTTCTAGCTAAACATTTTTATAATATTTGTTTATATAATTGAAAGAAGTAACAGTCGTATTAATTGATAGTTCCTGAACCTTATTAAAGAAAAATCATTTAAAGGTCCCTTTCACCTGTTCTAAATATCTACAGGAATAATCAATAAAAAAAAATTTAATGTCTTGGTGTACACCAGGGGTTCTTAACCTTTTTGAGGAGTCCACACCCCCAATGAATTGCCCAGTATGGTTCCATACCCATTTTGCTCAAGTCCACTTAAGTCCTATTTGTGGACAATATAGCTTAATATACTTAGCTTAACATATGTTTCAGGTATGAATAGCTAGGAACAGAACATACAAGAAAATCAAAAGTATTTGGAGTTTTATATAGTTATTTATTTACAAAATGTACCCATGTATACATTAAGTACAAAGATACAAAGATCTCAAGGTGGACCTGGGAGAGAATCCACAGAAGCATATACATATAAGTATATAATATTCCACAGGTGACAACTTACGCATATCTGACCAGTTCTACGTAAGAAAGGTAAGGGGGGGGGGGGTTACTCCCTTTCTTTTTAGTTCGTTCGTTTATTCTCAGATGGAGACTAACAGTGATCTCGCAGAGTGCATTCATTGCTTTTCCTAAGCCATCAGATGAGATCCGAAACTGAGCCCAGTGATGTCATTGATATTCATTCATCTCTGGTGACAGGTGGCGTCTTATTCCCGGTTGTTTTGTCAGGACCTGAATGGAATATGGGATTTAGACCAAAAGCCACCCGCTGGGACCTGTGAGGTCATTCGGCTCCGAAGGATATTGTGAGTAAAAAAGAATTGAAAGGTGTAACAGGAGCAACACCTCTTCATTGCACTATGAAACCATTGATAGAGAATATGAACGGAGGTACAGTCAAAAGAATGATAGGGCTTGCAGCTAATGCATAAGGGACGCTTCAGAGAACATTAAGTAATGCCTACATTACAGCTTATGAGGTGCACTGAAGGCACTACACTCTTCACTTGCGCATTTATCTGTGATATCAATATTACTTCATTAATTATTGCCAGTTCTAATGACTTGGTCAGATCTCTCTCTCTCTCTCTCTCTCTCTCTCTCTCTCTCTCTCTCTTACTTTTCATGTCTTTCAACCTGGAGAAGATAAGTACATAATTTTTTTTATCACAGACCAATGGTTATACCACAAGCTATGATTCTCTCTCTCTCTCTCTCTCTCTCTCTCTCTCTCTCTCTCTCTCTCTCTCTCTCTCTCTCAAGGACTTTTATAGATGTGGCATGGAAAAGAGCTAGAAAAACATTTTATTCAACTAATGACAAACTTTAATTTAGTAAGCATAACATTCTAAAATTACCCTATGATGAAAGGTTTTTAGATATTCCTAGAATTTTAAAGTTTTTTAACATAAATGTTGTTTTCAGTAATATTAATGTCAAGAGTTTAATAATAAAAATTTCTCCTAAAGATCTTCCAGGCTGCATATATGAAATTCCTTGCAAAAAGTGTGATATAGTCTATTACGGACAGACCGGTAAATCTCAAACAACATCAATATTCTGTGAGAACTGGGCAAATATCGAATGCATTATTCGTATATATGAGAGATTTAGACCATCCTATTAACTGGAGTCAAGCAAGAGCCTTATTCCCATGTAATGACACAGTTAAAAGGAATATCATTGAATCTTGTTTCATCAAGTCAAATAA
>NC_061094.1:5241229-5301202 GCF_015104395.2 Macrobrachium nipponense
GAAAATTTTATATATATATATATATCTTATATATATATATATACTATATAATAATATATATATATATATAATATATCAAATAATAACTACATATAATACTAATGAATATATAACTAGCTTTTTGTATACAGAATAGTTTGCCCATAGGAAACTAGCAAAATAAGGTCTACATGTAATATTGTAACTCCTGCTTCATGGGAGTCTTTCCACTTGATCGTTTTCGAGGTCTGAACGACCTCCCTTATGATCGTCTCTGGAATTCGCCGCTTTTCTTCTTCTAGCGATCCGTGTGTCCAAAGGAAGTCCAGCCGCGGCTGTCAGCTTTTGGAAATAAGTAAGTGAGAGAAATTTTGTCAGAATCTTATGCATTTCAAGTTCTGCCAATCTTAACGTTTATGAAGGGATGGAATCTATCTGGAGAAATATAAATATAAGTAGTGAAAATACGAAAATTCTCATGTCATTAAATAGATAATGAAAATTCTTTTTAATGTTACTTAACTCATTATGATTTTATTTTTTATGTACGTATGGATATGTGAGTAAATGCTTTTTTATTGTGCGCACGTGTCCCAAGTGTGGAGGTGTATGCCTTTGTACAGTAAAATTTTTAGTTTAATGATCACTCATTTGGCCTAGACCTGGTATTTTCTTTTATTCTGACCCCTCGGGCCAGCCTATCAGACCAGAAAGTCAGCAACTCTTAACCACGCCCCCCCCCCCCCCCCATCGTAAAAGCACCTAGTCGAATAGGACGACTGTGATAGACCAAAAGTAATAATAATAATGATACTTTCTTAGGAAGCTTCAATTTCAAACCAGTGACCCCCGTGGGCGTATTCCATAGGAACAGAACCTTTAGGGGATTCGTGCCGTTAGTGCACCTCATTCGGTGCAATGTAGGCATTTCTTAAGGGTCTTTGCAGCTTCCCTTAGGCTCCTAGCTGCAACTACTTTCATTCCTTTAACTGTATCTCCTTTCATATTCTCTTTCTTCCATCTTACTGTCCACCCTCTCCTAACAATTGTTTCATAGTGCAACTGCTTTGAGGTTTTCCTCCTGTTACACCTTTCAAACCTTTTACTGTCAATTTCCGTTTCAGCGCTGAATGGCCTTCGTTGCCCCAGTGCTTGGCATAATGTCAAAATATAAATCCAATAAATTGTAGGAATACAGTTTATATCTTCGCAGTAATAATAATAATAATGATGATATGTTTTATTAAAAGCAATTGCTGCCTCAACTGCGTTAATTTTATAAAGGTTCTTCTATATTATTCTAATGATTGTTTTCTCATTAATAAAACAAAAATATTAATTAGAAAATTAGAAAAGAACCTTTATAAAGGTTAACGAAGCTGAGGCAGCAATTACTCTTAATAAAACATGTTTAAAAGAAGGTTTACCTCCAGCCTACAATAATGATAATAGTAATATCTGTTTATCAGCTTTGTCCGATAACTGTTTTCAGTTACCTTCTACGTGGGACGGTGAACGTGACATATTTCTATTGGCCGTCTATCAGTGTGTCGTTGACAACGTCCACCCTATCGGATTGACACTTGGTATATGATTCCGTTTCGTCGCCTCTGTTCTATTCTGCGACGCCGGTTTCGGTGACAATAAATCAATAAATCAATCCGTTCCATTCCGTAACGTTCCGTATGATGGGTATCGTAAGGTGCAGTTGCATAAATTGGGAAAGTGTAGCCAATGGGAAAGGTGTGACGATGAGACCAATATATATTTTTTAAACAAGATGGCGGGAGATGTGTGCGAATGCGCTACCTCCAGAGGAAGGAAGGAAAAGACGAGAAAACAAGAAATGGAATTTTCCTTTGAGACTCTCGAAGTGAATTAACCTTCCCGTGACGAAGATTTCTTGAGGGAAATGAGTTCTCGTAAATTGACTCGAGGACAGACGAGAATTTCCATCCATGCAAAAGCTGCTTCGTTAAATGTCAGGCTACGTTGGAAATCACTTTCGGGAGAACGAGAAGATAAGAAGGGAACTGCGATGTTCTTGGTGAGGAATTTGGCCAATTATGTCGTTCGTGCACAGATAAGAACGAAAAGATGGCGGAAAGATAGATACTATGCAAGGTGGAAGAATAATAAAAGGGGAATAAAAAGGGGTTGCAGCTAGGGGCCGATAATAATAAAAAAAATGAATAAAAGGGGTTGCCACTACAGGACGACAATAAAAAAGAGGGATAAAAGTAGTCGCAGGTAGGGGCCGAGGGGACGCTTAAGTCATTCCCTGAAGGGAACATCGTAAGAATGAGTCCTTGTAAAGAGAAATATATAGAGTTCTGGAGAATAGATGCATCTATGTTAGGAAGGAAAGAAACTTACAAATGACTCCCAGGCGCTTGAATCTTTAAATGGAGAAATACATCCACAGTTATGTATGGGTAGAAATGGAACAGATTCTCGAAAAATCCATGTTTCTATATTTAAGGAACAGTAGCTGTCCTCACTGACTAGCTATCAAAGACAGCAGCTAATGGAGTGTTCTATTTCCAGAACGGCAAAACCTCTGGACGACGATAAAAGTCGAAAGAGTTTCATTTTGAAAGGCCTGAAGTTCTAACAGACAGGCGCTGGAATAGACTGGCACGTAGACTTTTGGAAAACCGATCGTATACTGCTTCAGCCACTTGTATACAAGTGACAGGAAAGATGCCAGATTTTTCTTGCTTGGATAAGTTCAACCTTCCAGAACTAGACGGCTTTCCATAAGTACGTATGAGTCTGTAACGTAATTGGAAACGTCTGGGCCTTTTGAGATCGTAAAACTTTTCGACGGCGGGAAATGTGGGCGACGTTTCTGTCTACGAATTCGATGGGTAATTTCAAAGGCAAATGGACTTTATTTCAGATGAATTTTTTTTTTCTCTCTAAATGTTTTGCTTCCAGTAAATTATTGTTCTCTCGCTCTCCGTGTCCCTCGGTATAACAATCCAGGCTTGTTCTGATTTCTGGATTTTTTTTTTTTTCCTGTAAGGAGCTGCCACCAGCTGGTTATGGTGGCCTCTAATACTTTTTTTTATATAGTCACCCACACACTTACACACACATAAACACACATGATGTATATATATATATATATATATATATATATATATATATATAGAGAGAGATGAGAGAGAGAGAGAGAGAGAGAGAGAGAGAGAGAGAGAGAGAGAGAGCAGAAAAAGTATGACATCACTAACAACTAAATGAATATACGTTTATAATCACTCAGGTCACGGAATTAGACTTAAGACATAATCAGATGTTAGTCTTTAGTAAAGAGCTTATCTTTTTTTTTTTTTTTTTTTTTTTTTTTTTAGTCAACTAAGGACAGGCACTAAGTGCTATTGAACAGGTGGCATCTGGAATGGATCAACCTCTCACAAATCCACTCCCCAGCCAAAGTCGATATCACGAGGCAGGTTGATTACAGTTGTCCTTTTTATAAATTCAACCGCAAATCAGAGATTCCAGTATTACTCTGCCTGTGGTTCCAGACTTGTTAGAATCAGTTTCTAAGGTTCGTAAAAGATTTTGGAATTGGGGAATTTTGGGAAGAAAAAAACAGATTAAAGCCTAGAATTGGTTAAAATAAATTTTTTTTATATACTTGCACTTGTATGCCACATATTGATCTCACATGTTACATTGGTATTTTTATCTTACATTTATACTTCAATACATATATTTCCACGGGGCAAATAGTTCTCCATATGTATTTTTTTTTTGCTTAATTTTAAAGCAGTCAGTATTGCTCTCAATGGAAGAAAATAACCCTATAAAATAAATCCGACTATGTGGCTCATCTGAGGAATATATCAGGAGTGAGCGTAGATGTGTTAAGAATAAGCTCGACAAATATCTAAGCTGCCTCCCAGACCATCCAAGATTGGAAGATGCAAAATATACCGGAAGATGCATTAGCAATTCTCTGGTAGACATTAGAGGTGCCTCACACTGAGGGACCTTGGGCAACCCGAACGAGCTGGAAGGGAAGGTAAGGTAAGGTCTCTCTCTCTCTCTCTCTCTCTCTCTCTCTCTCTCTCTCTCTCTCTCTCTCTCTCTCTCGAGTTCCCAAGGAAATTCTTTAATCGGTTTGTTTTCTCAAATGTCGAAGATCCTCTCTTACTTCCTTCCAACTCCAATCTGGAAGCGTCGTCTGGAAACTTCGTCTGGAAACTTTGTTTATTGTCACTTCGATTGTCAGTTGGCAAAAAAAAAAAAAAAAAAAAAAAAAAAAACGAAGTTTCTTCAGCGCAATCGAGTTTTCAGTACAGCCGCTTCGCCGTATGATCCAGACCACCGGAAATAGATTTTTATCTTTCGGTGGTCTGGGTATAACGTTGTATGAGCATCGTCCCTTGAAACATTAGCCACGGCCCGGTGGTGGCCTGTCCTTACCGATGCTAGAAGCACAAATATGGATAACTTTAGCCTTAAATAAAATACAAACTACTGAGGACAGATGGCTGTAATGTGGTATGTTTGATGATTGGAGGGTGGAAGATCAACATCAATTTGCAGCCCTCTAGCCTCAGTCGTTTTTAAGATCTGAGGGTGGACAGAAAAGAGTGCGGACGGACAGAATGAGAGGACACTATAGTTTTCTTCTACAGAAAACTGAAAAACACTTATTGCCAGATTTTATTTTAAAACTTGTGATTATCACTACTTACGATTCTCAATCTTAGCTCTATTCCACATAGATGGTTTGTGTTGCGGTTTCATTCGTGGATATAAATATTCATTTGCTGCTCTTCAGAGGATTTTCTACGTGTTGGAATTATAACCCTGGATGTATGAAGATGACAAAGTTGTCCCAAGATTTTATATTTTCATGAAATGCTCCTGTTTGCAAGTTATTTTCCAACGCCGTTTTCTGCAGACCTCTTGATAAAGTTGCATGACAAGTTGAAAATAAATAAAATCCGCTTCGTTACAAAACAGAAATAAGACTGTAAAATGAAGCGAATACTTCACAAAAGAAATGGTGGGATGGGGTTTCGAACGCCTTCGGGAATTGAACACAAACTTCTAAAGGACTTCTTTCCTGTCGCACATTTCTTCTTCTTCCTCCGGAGATTTATCTCAAGAAAATGTAGAAATTGGCTGCCTCTGAAACGCCAGCTTGACCTACATTCATACTTCTAAAGAACCTTCATTTTTTTTGAGTTTTCAGTAAAAGAAAACTATTGAGATGACTATTTGTCTGTCTGTCCGTCCAAAAGGATATTGCACAAATAGAGTGTACAAAGGTCCTTTACAGCTAGAATAGAAGAAGTTAAGGACCTTGACTACTGGGAAAGACTACAATCCTTAAAATTATATAGTCTAGAAAGGAGAAGAGAACGCTACATGATAATTCAGGCATGGAAACAGATAGAAGGAATAGCCGAAAACATCCTGGAGCTAAAATATCAGAAAGAGCAAGCAGAGGTAGATTAATAGTGCCCAAAACTATACCAGGAAAAATAAGGAAAGCACACAGGACATTAATCCACTGCGCACCAGCATCGATAATGCAGCGTCTATTCAATGCGTTGCCAGCTCATCTGAGGAAAATATCAGGAGTGAGCGTAGATGTGTTCAAGAATAAGCTCGACAAATATCTAAACTGCATCCCAGACCATCCAAGATTGGAAGATGCAAAATATACCGGAAGATGTACTAGCAACTCTCTGGTAGACATTAGAGGTGCCTCACACTGAGGGACCTGGCGCAACCCGAACAAGATGTAAGGTCTGTAAGGTAAGGTCTCTCTCTCTCTCTCATTACTTTCCCCCTTCTTATGTTTTGGGAAACCACATCTTCTTCCGTAGGCGGTTTCCTACAAATTACAGCTGTGCAAATTCGTTGCAACGGGTAATTCCTGCATTGCAAACTTCTTCCTATATCCTCCAAGATACAGGCGCCCGCTTATCACAACTTTGCTTCCCGCCCACTAATCTTCGTGGAGCTCGTTCATCGGCGCAAATTGTGGCTACGCTCCTAAAGCATTCACCAGAACGAAATTATGGGAAATTTTACACAATTTTCCCAACACCGGCTGTGGTAGTGGTGATGGACTCTCTCTCTCTCTCTCTCTCTCTCTCTCTCTCTCTCTCTCTCTCTCAGCTCATCTGAAGAACATATCAATAGTGAGCGTAGATGAGGCTGCATCCCAGAACATCCAAGATTGGAAGATGCAAAATATACCGGAAGATGCATTAGCAATTCTCTGGTAGACATTAGAGGTGCCTCACACTGAGGGACCTGGGGAAATCCGAACAAGCTGTAAGGTCTCTCTCTCTCTCTCTCTCTCTCTCTCTCTCTCTCTCTCTCTCTCTCTCTCTCTCTCTGTGAAATGTTCAAATCTACTCATTCCTAGACTAAGATTTCCTGAAGCAGCCTCTCTCTCTCTCTCTCTCTCTCTCTCTCTCTCTCTCTCTCTCTCTCTCTCTCTCTCTCTCTCTCTCAAATATGCATTCTAGACTGCAAGTTTTTCCAGAATCAATTTCTGTGCTAATCAAGGAGTCCCTTTATAATTTTTTTTTTTGGGCTTAATCTAAAAGTGCCGAGATGTTTGACATTAATTACCCACAAGAGTATTTTCACTCATTCGCTTTTCCGTTTGAGCAACATACGTGAATAATTTCATCTCTAATGGAGTACAACCTACTGGTCACATTCCACTAGATACAAATGGAACAGCAATAGTCACAGTGGCCTCTCAACCTCTCGAATTCTTCGTCCTTTTTGGATACACTTGTCACTACAAAACCTTAGATCCAATTGTAAGAATGTGATGTAGTTAAAGATTAAGGATCAGAGCCAGGTTACGATCGATCTCGCATTCTTACGTCCTTTCTTCATCCATTTTAAAAATTCATTTTGCTCTGAATATCAAACTTGACGTCATTAACACGGGGAATAATGAAAGGTTACTCCTTAGTAGTAGTAGTGCCGGAGTGCCATCAGTGCACCTCATGCCGTGCACTGTAGGCATTACTTAAGATTCTTTGCAGCATCGTTCCTTCGTCCCCTAGCTGCAACCCCTTTCATTCTTTTTACCGTACCTCCGTTCATATTCTCTTTCCTACATTTTACTCACTAGTACAACCCTCTCCTAACGATGATCTCAGTGCAACTGCTTTAAGGTTTTCCTCCTGTTACACCTTTCAAACCTCTTTTTACTGTCATTCCTGTTTCAGTGCTGAATGACCTCATAGCCCACCAGCGCTTGGCCTTTTGCCTAAAACCCATCTTCTGTTCTGTTCCATATAAAAGGTAAAAATAGATATTCATATTAGAAATTTCTCCATAAACAGCAAAGTAAAGAAAGAAGGATGAAAGGGAATCCTACCTAAGAGGTAGGATTTCCTCAGGATGCGTCAAGTCCTTTGAAAGGTTGAGAAGTCAGCTGAAGGGAAAGCTAGTCTCAGAGTCTGTCAGATCCTTTGTCTTTGGATTTTTGGGGAGAAGTTTTTTGTAATGTTTATTTTTCTTGTCCTTTTTATTCATTTGTTTTGGTCGTTCGTTTTCTCCTCCCTTGCTTTCTTGATTGCCTCTTATTTCATACCAGCTTTGTTCAAGTGATTATCTACTCGTGTAAGTACTTATTCTGTTTTTCATGTTAGTGGACATGAATGGTTACCTGGACTTCATAACAATGCCTACGTTGTTCATTTACTTTTCCATTGAATTTTAGTTAGTGCGCTTCCCGTATTTTAGTTGGAGTAATTCCTAATTTTTTTTGCCGTATTTCCCACATTTTATTTGGAGTACTTCCCAAGTTTATGTTGGAGTACCTCCCACATTTCATTTTGAGCCTTTCCAAAGATTTGTTTGAGTACTCCCACATTTTATTTTAGTTGGAGTAATTCCCAATTTTTTCTTGGAGTACTTTCCACATTTTATTTTGAGCACTTCCAAAATTTCATTTGGAGTACTTCCCGAAATAATTTACTAAGAAAGTTATTGAAATTTACTTGGTTGATTTACATGTATTTTTCAGTAATTTATTTTGGTGATTTACAGTTATATAAAAAAAGATTTAATTCACTTTGTGGATTTATAGGTATTTTTAAAGATTTTATTTTGGGAATAGAATTGTATTTCTAGCCCGAATAAACAGAACTTATTTTTTTCATTTAGTCATTTTCTCTCTATTACAATTCAGACATAGAATTCTATACTGTCTGGCAACTCTGCTAGAAAGTAAACAATTAAGCAGGGGAGCTAAACAATGAGCCATCTCCTTCTTTGCTTTAGAAATGCGCTCTTATTATACGGTCTCTTTAAAAAAAATAAACAAAGGGCTATAGACTGAATATATATATATATATATATATATATATATATATATATATATATATATATATATATATATATATATCTATATATATATATATATATGGCGTATGATAATTTCTTTAAACATCTGAGATTGTTCCCATGGTACACATCCCAGCGTAACCATATTGCTATGAAGGCTCATTGCAAACTCTTTCCGAGTGTGTGTATGTGTGTGTGTAAATACTTCTATTTGAAGCCTCATCATCCTTATTCCAATTCACAACCCCACATATCCTTTTCAATAGAATAAATCCCACGGTTTTATTTCAGCTGAATAATGAAGGGTTTTGTCAGTGGGAACAATGAAGAACGGCGGAACATTGCACTGTTTTTCATAGCTGTTTTTAAAGCTGTTTTCGATATGGCAGACATCGTTCTCAATTATTGCCTGTTCCAACGTTATTTTAAATGAGGATGTCTCGCAACTGGAGCTTCGTTCATTAGTACAAGCGACGATGCGACGCATTGCTACCACAAAACTGTTCTCCTTCTATTGTCGCCTCTTAATGATTTGTTTACATTATCGTCAATTTACCTATACATTTGTTCATTTATGCTTACTTTTCTAATGACTAATCTCTTTTTGTTTCCCTTTAGCATCTGTTACTTCTGTAAAGTGAACATCAAATTCTTTGGAAGCTAAAATAAAAATAATCATCATCATCATCATCTTTGAATGTTTAAATTTCAACTTAGTGGCCCCCGTTGTGGGCTTCTTCCATATGAAAATTGTTCATCTTCTGAATAATAATTATAATAATAATAATAATAATAATAAAAAGGTTTCATCTTATTATTAAAATTATTATTTTTCAGTAGAAGATGAACCATATTCATATGGGAGAAACTCACAGAAGGGGCCATTGACTTGAAATGCAAGTAAGAGAAGGTAAAGGACACTACAGAAAGAAATTAATAATAATATATAATAATAATAATATTTTGCGGCCTGAATCATCTTCACTGCTGTAGGTATACGTTTGTGGTAAAATATTTGTTGTTAAAAACTTATGTAAGTAATGTTTGCTAAGAGAGAGTATCGGCAGTAACAGCATACATGCACAGGCCTCTCCTCTATCTCTCTCTCCTCTCTCTCTTCTTCTCTCTCTTCCTCCTCTCTCACTTCTCTCTCTCTCGTATAACCATTTCACGATGCCATCTCCCACAGTGACATAAAAGAATCCTTACCTATAAATCTATGAATTGAAGAAAAATTTTTAATGGAATCCTAATACTTTCATAATATGAGAACTTGCAATGTAGTATTACACTGCATAATAACCAAAAGATGATATATATATATAGATATTATATATATATATATATATATATATATATATATATATATATGTATTTTATATTATATATATTATATATATATATAGATATAGATAGATAGATAGATAGATAGATATATATATTATTATATATATATACTATATATATCTATCTATCTATCTATCTATCTATCTATCTATATATATATATATTATATATATATATATATATATATGTGTGTGTGTGTGTGTGTGCATGTGTTTTTTGTTTGTGTGAGTGTGTTTATAAATATATTTGATTGTATATCCAAACTTATAATTGAGATCAAATGTGGCACTTGATTATTTTCACGTAAGGTTACGCACTGCAATAATTAATCTACAGCAATAAAAGCAGATGATAGGGTGTATATATATATATATATAATATATATATATATTTTATATATATATATATATATATATATATGTATATATATATAGACATATTTGTGCAAAATTAGAGATGAAATGCATAAGCCTTCAGACGTCAAAAGGAGCAATTCCTCCTTCCCTGTCGACGAAACAAGCAAACCTAAAAGTGACTCGCCCACTGATACCACGAGATGCTTAATGGATGCATAGCTCTCAATTCATTGTAAAGCCTAAACTCGGAGAGACAAAAACACACAGAAAAAAGGAAGTTCCATCTCTCCCACAACGAGGCAGATGCGACTCTGGAATAGAAGGGGGAAGCGTCTCTTTCCAGTTCATTCACAAAAGGAACTGGGGAGAGGCGACATAGGAAGGAAAACCGCAGTAAAAAAACCAAAAAAACAAAAGAACGGGAGAGGGTGCCCACGGCTGACGCACAATGTTAGTGAAGAGAGGGGTGCCGTTGCAAAGGCTTCGCCCGTCGATTACTACTGCTACAACTACTACTACGTAGGAGTCGAACGCAAAAGAATGGCAGAATGTTTCCCCAAATGCCAGATTAAGGACCAGGCTTTAGCAACGTCCATCAGAAGCGAAAGCTGTGGAAAGGTGCTCTAATTTAGTGACATCCACTATATATATATACGCGAATAATTATCACATCACTGTGATTCGTATAAATTATTTGAGCTACAAATGTCCTTTAATATCCAATTCCCTCTACCTCGGAAATAATATATTTTCATATAATGTAAACAGAAGGGGAATTTTTTAGTTAATAATAATTTCGTCCTCTCGTGGGTTCGAACCACCGGTTGGAAACGTTGGAATTCCGTTACGCCCTTAGACTAAGATTTGTTAACCACTTTTGATATCATATCAATAAATTAGTACTTTTAGAAAACATTTCTTTAACCAAGATATGAACATCGGCCAGCTATTAGCAAATATCAGCCCTGATGAGAAGAGAATAATAAGAAGAATTGAAAAGACCATATATAAAATCAATTCCACTGATGCTGCCATCATCTTTAAGAAAACATATTATTATTATTATTATTATTATTATTATTATTATTATTATTATTATTATTATCAAGAAACCTATTTATATAGAAGAAGCCCACCAAAGGACCCATTGACTTGACTTTCAAGCTTCCAAAGAATATCAAGTTGTTCGTTAGGAAGAGAAGATAAGGAGGTAATACAGAAAGAGATCCCACTTATTAAAAATGAACAATCATTAACTAAAAGATAAAACATTGTATTATTATGCGAAGAGAATAACAGTAGTATTATGGTAGTAAAGTACTGCATCTTCGCTTGAACTTCTGAAGAAGTTCCGATTGCCAGACATCCTCAGTGGGTAGGCTGTTCCACAGTCCAACGATGCGAGGAATAAAGCACCTCTGGAATTGAGGGTTCGACAGGGAGGATGCACATTGATTGTATATTGGTGCTTCTGCTGTTCAGCGAATCTGGTCCCTCTCAGCAGCAGGGAAAGACGGTCAGGGATCAATCGAGAGTGTGAACTAGTGAATAGGCATCGCAGCTACGATTTCACGCAAGACGATTGTGGTTAGAATTCGCCGAAGTTATTTTGAACTCGATATTCGCCATGGAAAATCAAAAGTAATAATATGTCTTCCACAGATTATAAGATTTAGCTAGTTACGACTACACCAAGTACTACATACACCATCCATCTGAAGGAATAGCATAGATTAAATTGGTGTCTACTTGGTAAAAGGCTTAAACTATTGTTGCTTACTTAGTTAGATTGGAGGCTACTACCACACCCCTCTGCTTCGGTATCGGTACCTACTAGATTATGTGCAAAATGGGGAAAGTGTTTATTACAACTACATGTAGATGAACGTGAGATTATAAATAAAAGATGGTCAGTATCATAAATATAAAAAAATCATAATCAAAAGGTTGTAAATATCATAGATATAAGATAATACATAAACAGAAGACGGTATATATAAAAATATAAGAGAAAAACATAGACAAAAGACGGTACATGTCATGTCATAAATGTAAGGGAATGATATAATCAAAAGACGGTACATATCATAAATCTAAGAAAAACACAGACAAAAGACGGTACATATCATAAATGTAAGATAACGCCATAATCAAGAGACGATACATATCATAAATCTCAGGAAAACATAGACAAAAGACGGTACATATCGTAAATGTAAGAGAAAAACAGAAACAAAAGGCGGTAAATATTCCGGTCGGCGAATTGGAGGGTAACCCAGCAGCAGTTGTATATATCTGCAGTGTTTCCATCCGCCCTATATTCATGAATTCCTCCACTTTCCGCAAAGCCAATCTTCCTTTTTTTAATAAGTTTTTTTTTCCAGAACAAATTCCTTCTCCCCCTTTTTTTCGAAAAGGAAAAAAATCGGGATTTCCATTTTTTTCTTTTAGTTTTCCATTTTTTTTAGTTTCCCATTTTCTTTGTCAGTTCCCGTTTATCGTTTTTTGGGGTTTGCTTTTTTTTCAGTTCTGGTAATCAAAACTTGTTGTTGCAGTTCCGGTAGAAAAAAATTTCTTTGAGATGATTTGATTTCTCTCTCTCTCTCTCTCTCTCTCTCTCTCTCTCCTCTCTCTCTTCTGAAATTCATAAGAAAAGAGAAGGTGAGAGCAATTACGAATAATAGATATATCCCGTATTGATCAAATCTTACGATCTTAATAGTAAAACATTTTCCGTGCATTAGAATATACTAGTAAACATAACTATACAGAAATTATGTATAGAAATTCGTAACGTAAATAAATCTACGGGCATCACCAGCCTCTTTTCATGGGCAGAACCGGCTCCGTCTCAGGGAATCCCTTCTCACCACTAACCCCTTCGGAAGTAGGGGATGGGGGGACGGCCGAGGTAGGATGAAACCCCATTATAAACCATCCTATGGGTCCCCAGTATAACCCTGTCAAGTTTCATGCCCATCAGACCAGCCGTTTGACCGTGATTGAATGACAGACGGACGGACAGACATTACGCCCATATAGTAATATGAGCTGCTTGTATTATGAAATTGATGTTGCAAACATTTGAAGAATATGATCTTCCCAAATATACCCCATTGTATACTTTCTTAAAAGATTAAAAACAAATCTAATATGACGCAAAGTTCCAATCGTTTCCTAAGTGTTTTACGATTATCTTCAAAATGAATGGAAATAATTGCCCAAGGTTGCGGCTGTTTTAATTCAACATTCTCGAAATTACGACAATTGAATGTCTGTATTCCTTTATGGTTCGTGGACAGTTTTGAGAGAATTCTTTTAAAAAGTAAACGTGATTCCCCATAGTCACTCTGCATGTATCAAAATTAAATTGAAATATAGGAGCGTCGACCAAAATAATAGAGGATTTGAGTATTGAGTTAACTGTGCGTTCTTATCGTTGCAATTAACCCAGTCAGCCGCAAGGCACTTTTTTTATGCAGGTCCAAACCCGTTTTATTTAGTATGGAATGGAGTATAGAATTCAGCCTCAAAACAAAGCGTTGGGACTTATGAAGCAATTCAGATCTGATTCGGAAAATGAGAGTAAAAAGGTTTAAAAGGTAGAACAGGAGGAAAACCTTTTTGCAATTGCCCATGAAAGTAAATTGTTAGCAGAAGATAGAAAGTAAGAGTTGAGAAAGATATGAACGGGGGCACTACAGCAAAAGGAATGAAAGGGGTTGTAGCTTGGGGTTGATGAAGGGACGCCTCAAAGACCCTTAAGTAATATTAGCCTACAATGGAGCACTGACGACACTAACTCGTTCTAAAGTATTTTATCGATTTTATTGGCAATAGTCTGCCGCATTTTTTTCCAGCGTTGTTGGAACAACTGTTGGCCTGAATATTGAATCAAGAGGAAGTGATATCTCCTTTGCTTTCGTTGTTCAATTTCTCTTATGTGGAGTGAAGTCAGCATCGGTCTTGTAAGACGGACTATTTATTTTTATGTTTTACCCATAAATATGAAATGAACTCTCGTTCAAATATTTGGACGCCAACTTCACATTAAGACATTTAGGAATAATAATAATAATAATAATAATAATAATAATAATAATAATAATAATAATAATAATAATAATAATAATAATCACAAGATCAGGCCCTAAGAACCAGATATGTCCAAAGAACGATAGATGGAAATAACATCTCTCCCTTATGTAGGAAGTGCAATACGAAAAATGAAACCATAAACCACATAGCAAGCGAATGTCCGGCACTTGCACAGAACCAGTACAAAAAGAGGCATGATTCAGTGGCAAAAGCCCTCCACTGGAGCCTGTGCAAGAAACACCAGCTACCTTGCAGTAATAAGTGGTACGAACACCAACCTGAAGGAGTGATAGAAAACGATCAGGCAAAGATCCTCTGGGACTATGGTATCAGAACAGATAGGGTGATACGTGCAAATAGATCAGACGTGATGTTGATTGACAAAATCAAGAAGAAAGTATCACTCATTGATGTAGCAATACCATGGGACACCAGAGTTGAAGAGAAAGAGAGGGAAACAATGGATAAGTATCAAGACCTGAAAATAGAAATAAGAAGAATATGGGATATGCCAGTGGAAATTGTACCCATAATCATAGGAACACTAGGCACGATCCCAAGATCCCTGAAAAGGAATATGGGAAAACTAGAGGCTGAAGTAGCTCCAGGACTCATGCAGAAGAGAGTGATCCTAGAAACCGCGCACATCATAAGAAAAGTGATGGACTCCTAAGGAGGCAGGATGTAACCCGGAACCCCACACTATATATACCACCCAGTCGAATTAGATGACTGTGATAGGGCACAAAAAAAAAAAATAATAATAATATATTGGAAGGAGACCCTCTTTCAAACAAATCTTATTTAAAGATATTGCTGCAAAAAGCCCTCATTAAATACGAAGCAGGAAGTGCTCTTCCTCCCCACCAACTTAAGAAGACCTGTGAGTATGAATAATAGTACAAGTAATACCAGACCGAGCGGCACCACCGATCAGAGAATACCAGATGAGACAAGCAGCCCAGCAGCCAATGACAATGTGAGCCGTCGTGACACAACGCCCTGGGAAGTCATGCCCCAGCCTCGACGGTCTGCTAGGCTGCAACAGCGTGACCTTCAACCACAAGAAGTGTCTTGAAGGAAACTTCCTCCAACCAATAGCAGGAACGCATTGTGCCTCCTACCCATGAAAACTCAACTAGCGGTTGACCCCCTACTGACCTACCAGTATATATTGAGTAGATCCTGACAGCATCTACAGTCTGCTCCGACCCACTGCTGTGATCATCCTTGGATGATGCCGAGAGAAACGTTGGTCACTAATTCGTCTGAAATGTTGACCTATTTGTTTATCTATTTACTGAGATAAATAAATTTGTAAGCAATATCCTAGAAATTGACTCCTCCTGATGAGTAATATCGGCGCAATACTTGTCAGTTGTAATAGCAGAGAGAAAGCAATGGTTAGAAGCATAGAGAAGACTATTTACAAGTTAAATGCAGCTGATGCAGCAATATCTTTCAATAAATAATAATAATAATGATAATAGTGGAAGCTGTACCCATAATCATAGGAACATTAGGCACGATTCCAAGATCCCTGAAAAGGAATCTGGAAAAACTAGAGGCTGAAGTAGCTCCAGGACTCATGCAAAAGTGTTTTCTCCTGGAAGCAGCGCACATAGTAAGAAAAGTGATGGACTCTTAATGATAATGATAATAATGACAATTAAAAGCCACAATAACACTACTGTAGCTTTTGATTCTCAAATATAGCATCGATACAGAGGTCCCTTAGCTCAAGGATAATAATAAAATAATAATATTCTACCATCTGGATTCTTAAGTCACCTTGAGCAAAAACAAGCAGAATTTGACTTAGTGGTAGTTCGCCTATTATCAATTTGGGAGTTGTAAATCACCAAATAGCATCTTGTTACATTGTAATGAGGAGCTTTACCCGGATTATTACTATTCTTAACTAAAAGAATGCTTGTGAAATGACATAGGAAACTTACTAGTGGATCCAGAAAAATGTAATGGGGAGAGGCATATATATAAATATATATATATATATATATATATATATATATATATATATATATATATATATATAATGTATATATATATATATATATATGTATATATATATATATATATATTATATATATATATATATATATATATGTATATAACATATATATATTATATATATTATATTATATAATATATATATATATATATATATATATATATATATATATATATATGCCCTCCCCATTACATAGCTTTGTGACGGATGGACATTCAATATCAACTTACAAGATAAAAAAGATTACAGTTTTTCTTGGCACAACTTTTAGCTTATTTCTGAAATGCGTTCAGATACCCAGCCATGCGTTGACTTTTCAAATATATTATAGATGATTCTCACAAGGGTTCATTTAGCTGAGGACAATTCACAAAACATAACTTACAATTATTTTTCTTAGCTCAAAAAACTTTGCATATTTTTTGAAACGTGTTTCAGTACCCAGCCACATAAATTTTGTCACTAGTGGAACGGGGGGTGGGGGGTGGATGGCATGGGGCATCTGGGCACTTGCTGGCCCCCAAGAAGATTAATGACAAAATGATATTGAAGTTTCAGATAATAAAAACATAAATGAGAAATATAAAAAAGGGGAAAAAATAATAACAGTAATGATATTAACAATAACACACATTCACAATATATATATATATATATATATATATATATATATATATATATATATATATATATATATATATATATATATATATAGAGACCTTACAGACCTTACAGACCTTACATCTTGTTCGGGTTGCCCCAGGTCCCTCAGTGTGAGGCACCTCTAATTGTCTACCAGAGAGTTGCTAGTACATCTTCCGGTATATTTTGCATCTTCCAATCTTGGATGGTCTGGGATGCAGTTTAGATATTTGTCGAGCTTATTCTTAAACACATCTACGCTCACTCCTGATATATTCCTCAGATGAGCTGGCAACGCATTGAATAGACACTGCATTATCGATGCTGGTGCGTAGTGGATTAATGTCCTGTGTGCTTTCCTTATTTTTCCTGGTATAGTTTTGGGCACTATTAATCTACCTCTGCTTGCTCTTTCTGATATTTTTAGTTCCATGATATTTTCTGCTATTCCTTCTATCTGTTTTCCATGCCTGAATTATCATGTAGCGTTTTCTTCTTCCTTTCTAGACTATATAATTTTAAGAATTGTAGTCTTTCCCAGTAGTCAAGGTCTTTAACTTCTTCTATTCTAGCTGTAAAGGACCTTTGCTACACTCTCTATTTTGTGCAATATCCTTTTGATAGTGTGGGTACCATATCATATTGCAATATTCAAGTGGACTACGAACATATGTTTTATAAAGCATAATCATGTGTTCAGCTTTTCTTGTTTTGAAGTGCCGTAACAACATTCCCATTTTTGCTTTACATTTTGCCAACAGGAGTTGCTATTTGATCATTGCATAACATGTTCCTATTCATCATCACACCAAGGTCTTTAACTGCTTCCTTATTTGTGATTGTCTCATTATTAGGTCCCTTATATGCATATAGCTTTCTTTCTCTGTCTCCATAATTTATTGATTCAAATTTATCAGAGTTAAATACCATCCTATTTACCTCTGCCCAATCATATACTTTGTTAAGGTCTCTTTGTAGAGCGTTCCTATCTTCATCACAAGTAATTTCTCTGCTTATTCTTGTGTCATCTGCGAAACTACTCACTACGAATCCTTAACATTATTGTCTATGTCTTCAATCATAATAACAAACAGTATTGCAGCTAACACCGTACCTTGCGGCACACCGGATATTACCTTGGCTTCAATCCGATTTCTCGTCGTTTGCAATAACTATCTGTTTCTGTTGTGTAAAAATTCTTTTAACCATCTTCCTACTTTATCCACGATATTGTGTTTTCTAATTTTCTTCGCTAATATATTATGGTCTACTTTATCAAAAGCTTTTGCAAAGTCTAAATAAACCACATCTGTTTCATTCCGCTTTTCATGATTTTTGAATATGTTCTCACGGTGGACTAACAGTTGGGTTTGTGTACTTTTTCCGGGTACGAAACCATGTTGTCCTTTATTAAACAAATTATTTTTTATTAAATGTTTCATAATATTTTTCTTCATTACCCTTTCATACACTTTCATAATATGTGATGTTAGACTCACAGGCCTATAATTACTTGCCTCTAGTCTTGATCCACTTTTGAAAGTAGGGGTAATATATGCTAATTTGTGCTCATCATAAATCTTGCCTGTATCTAACACTTTGTCTTAATAATATTGCAAGTGGCTTTGCGATAGAATGAACTACTTTCTTTAAACAAAATAGCAGGAATTTCCATCAGGCCCTGCAGCAGCTCCATTTTTAATTTCATTAATAGCCTGCACAATATCAGCTTCATTAATATCTATGTCAGCTAAATATTCACTATTTTCATCCCTTACTTCTATATCATTATCTTCATTATCTATTCTTAGGAGGGGTGAATTCTCTCTTATATCGTTCTGCCAGTATGTTGCAAATTTCCTTTTTTTCATTCGTTAATCTCCCTTCAATTCTTAGAGGGCCTATTTCTATTCTTCTTTTATTCATCTTCTTCGCATATGAGTATAATAGTTTGGGATTTTGCTTGATATTTAATAGGGTTTTTTCTTCCAAGTCCCGTTTTTCATTTTCTTTTGATTGTATAATCTTTTGTTCTGCATTTTCTATCTTACTTTTTAGTTCTATAACTTTCCATGCATTTTTTTTTTTGCTAGACCTTTTTTCCACTTTCTGATTTTCTGGAACAAGATCCTTCTGTCTCTTGGTATGCATGACTGATGTTTACTTTTCTTCTTCGGTATATATTTATCCACTATTTTCTCCAATATTTTATATGATATTTCCGTATTTACCTTTATGTCATCACTTACGAAAATATTATCCCAATCTTTGTTTAATTCTTCATTTATTTCTGACCATTTTATATTTTTACTGTAGAAGTTGTATTTTCCATATCCTTCCCACTTTTTCATTTCTTGCTTATCTCTGTTTTCACTTGCTTTGGAATGGACTGTTAATTTCTATGACATTATGGTCTGAAATACTCGCATTATAAACTATTATTTCTTTAACATAATTCATCTCGTTCACAAATACTAGGTCTAAAGTATTTTCCTTCTTGTTGGCAGGTGATTTATTTGTTGAATGTTGTATTCTAGTAGCATATCTAATAGCTTTTCGAATTGCCTCTTATCTTCTGCACTACTATTACTCTCTTTTTTATATGTATAAGTACATCCACAATCTCCTATTCGTTCTTTCCCAGTCTACGAAAGGAAAAGTTGAAGTCTCCAGATAGGAGAATAGTCCAGGTCCTTGTGATTCTACATACATCATCCAATTTTTCTATTATTAAGTCAAACTCTTTAGTATTAGGAGGTCTATATATTACTATGTTCATTAATTTTTCAGATTCAAATTCTACCACGTATTAGTTCACATTCTGAGTACTATATTTCTCATATATTTTTCCTTGTTTTTTGTCTTTCCCATATATTGCGGTTCCCCCTGATTCCTATTTTTTCTATCTGATCTATAAGTTTGAAACCCTTTTATTTGATCATCATTCCCAGTCTCTTGGGAATACCAGGTTTCACTTATATTCATTATATCTATTTTCTTTTCAATTTGGGTTAGTTCTTCTAAGTACTCTATTTTTCTTTTGAGTTACTCGTAACTAAACCCTGCGCATTCATCACTATGATGGTTTGCGTGTTTTCTCCTTCATTTAATATTGGTAATAATAAGGATTTTCCCATGTCTCTTTCCTGTTCTGGTATGTTGTTCTTTTTTTTTTCATTTCCAGCCAAATTCTGACATTAAAAAAATCCAACTTTTCCATAATATTTGTTCTTCCTTCATCATAATTATTCATTTTGTGTCTGAATCTGCAATTTTCTCCATATCTGCAATATCCCTTGCATAATAAAAACAGTTATTATCTCTGGGTAGAATCTTGGAGCTGATGCATTGAAATTTTTTGCTGGCACCTCTGCATATCTCGTTGATGGCTTGCTTTTTTCTTTTACCTGATATTCTTCATTCCTCTCTTTATTTGTTTCTTTCTTATTTTGGATTTTATTGCTTGATTGGTTATTTATTTGATTATTTTTCATGGCTACAGGGTGCATATATTTACATTTTTTGTCGAACTTACATCCTTTTCCTTCTTTTAGGTTTTTGCATATTTTTGGATGTAGATCTCTGCAATCATCCTCATATCCATCTAAGTATGCACATTTACCATATATTTCATAGTTGTGACATACCTTAGGATGTTTGTAGTAACATTTTTCTCCATATCTGCAATTCCCTCTTTTCAAAAGGTTGCAGACTTTGTCTTTTTTGTATATTTTTTCCTCTTTCCCGTCATTGTGTAGATCTGGGTAGAGCCTCTTCGGCATTTTCTTTTGTGCTGTCATATCGTAATTTATTTCTTCGTAGGTATGCTGCTTTATAGCCTCATATGTAGTATCAATGAGTATCTCTGCATCCATACTTTTATCTTGTTCTTTGTTTTCCTTATCTTTTTCTGTCATTTCATTTTTGTTTACTTCTCTTACGTTTTCCTCTTCTTCTTCTTCTTCTTCTTCTTCCTCTTCTTCTTCTTCTTCATCCTCAACTATTTGTACAGAGAGAGAGAGAGAGAGAGAGAGAGAGAGAGAGAGAGAGAGAGAGTACTTAGAACCGCAGGTACGGCAATATCCCAGTTGGGATCCATTCCCCCGAGTGTAACTCGTAATACCTTTAACGCCTTCCTATTTACCCTTTCAACTAATCCATTAGACTCTGGGTGATAAATCATGGTATTGATTTTCTTAATGCAAAGAAATTCACACAACGAGTTAAGGAAATGATTATTGAATTCTCCACCCGAGTCAGAGATTATCATGTGTGGAATTCCATGTTTACAAATGTAGCACTCGTAAAATTTCCAAGCACATTCAATTGCGGTTTTAGTTTTTAGTGCTATCAATTCTGTATATCGAGTCAAGGCATATATTATCACTAAGAGGTGCTTATTTCCTCGGTCAGACTAGTAAAACCCTGTTAATAAATCTAAGTGTACTCTTTCAAAGGGTTGGTTGGGCACGGGATAAGTACCCAAGATGACAGATGTCTTAGTGTGCCCTTTGTTTTCCTGACAAGTGCGACAATTAGCTATGCGATTTTATATATCTGTAAGCATCTTATGCCAATAAAATAATGATTTGGCTCTCTGTGACATGATAGAGAACCCTGGATGATCATGTAATGGATTGGAATGCAACCAGTTTAAGACGATTGGTATAAGAGAGACTGGAACAACTACCTGGTCATTAGTCACCTGCAGGGTGTTGCAGGTTTTCCTTGTCACGAACATGCACAGATCTTATCCGAATTATTAATTAATAGAAGACTGCTGCGTATACTTCACATATTCCTTTTCCTTAGGATTCCCGTTCAAAGCATCTATTATTTTCTTTAACTGCTGATCTTTTCTTTGTCAGTCTATACTAGTTCAGCGCTCCAACTCGGGTCTTCCTGTTCAGATACAGTTTTAACAATAGGCACGGATGTTGATATATCTACTAGTTCAGCTAATGGCTCCGTACAAGATGGAGCGGGGTTGCGTGATAATGTGTCAGCAATGATATTTGGTTTCCCAGGTTGATATCCTATCCTTGCGCCAAAGTCTTGAATGGTTATATGCCACCGAGTTCTTTTGGGACTGTGACTAAAGCCTTTAAAGAAGTTGGTGAGGGGCTTATGGTCAGTAAGAACCTTGACAGGATAGCCGTATATTATGAACTTAAAATGCACTAGTGAGTTTAACAATAGCTAGCCCTTCCTTGTCTATTACTGCATATTTACTTTCAGAAGGTCTCAGTTTACGTGAATAAAAAGCTATAGGGAAGGAAAACGTTTTATCCATATGCTGAAGCCAGTAACACCTACCTACCCCTTAGGTCTGAGGCGTCAGTTGCAATAAAGAATTCCTTACTGAAGTCAGGAAATTTTAAGATAGGTGAACTGCATAATTCCTCTTTCAAGGCATCGAACGCCTGTTGATGCTTTTCAGACCATATAAAATCTACGCCCTTCTTCGTAAGATCGGTTAGAGGAGCGGCTATAATTGAGTAATTGCGTATAAAACGGCGGTAATACCCACTACAGCCTAAAAATTGCTGTATCCACTTGACGTTAGTAGGTATCGGAAAGTTTTGGATAGCCGACACCTTATCGTGGACGACCTTAAGACCTTGACTAGTCACCGTAAAACCTAAATAGACTAGTTCTGTTTTGAAAAATTCACACTTAGTTATCTTTACTCTTAAATTATGTTGCCTTAGTCTCTTTAGCACTAGCTCTAGTTTACGTAAATGTTCTTCTAAGGTATTAGAAAAGATTACAAGGTCGTCCATATAGGCATGTAGGGTATCCCCTAACAAGTCTCCGAACACTATATTAATCATTCTGGTGAATGTAATTGGGGTGCAATGTATACCAAAAGGCATACGTAAAAATTCATAATGTCCCCTGGCTGTGCTGAAGGCGGTGTATGGGATACTCTCTTTTTCTAAAGGTATCTGGTGAAAGCCCTTAAGTAAGTCCAAACTGGTGAAATATTTGTTTTGTCCTAACAAGGATAAAATATTGTCAGTACATGGCACTGGGAATCGATCGGGAATCGTTTCCTCATTTAAGCGACGGAAATCTACGCAGATACGCCAGGTTCGATCTTTTTTCGGTACGACGATTAAGGAGAAATTATAAGGGCTGTTCGATTTCCTAATGACTCCTTCTTCTAACATTTTACCTACTTCATCATTGATCTCAATCTGGAATTTCATAGGGAGTTGGTACGAAGGTATATAGATGACTTTATGCTTGTCTTTTAGCCGTATTTTGTGTTCAATGACATCCATTTTTCCCAAAGATCCCTCGGTAGTGGAGAAAACATCATGATATTTAGTTAAAAGATAAAAAAATTTCTGCTGAATCTCCTCTTCTTGAATGCCTTTATTGATTTTACTCTTAATAGATTGTGAGAGGGATTCATCCACAACTGATTGAGCGTGATTAATTTCAGCAACGGTAAGAATGTGATACTTATAAACTTCCACATCCATGATGTGTTGATTTTTGTGGATCACTAGATTGGCATTCAAATGGTTACAGACTTCAATGTTAACTTGTTGCTGTAAATTAACAGTGTATAGTGCTTGTGTTACGGACAGTCTGTTAATTTTCAGAGTGTCGGAAAGGATTAACATTTCAGATCCCGGCAAAGTGTTCTTAACACGCACTAATATATTCGAAGGTACGTTCGGCTCGAGAGTTTGCGTGCAAGCTGCTATTACGGGTGTCCGAGAATTTTGTTGGGTCGCTTGAACAATGTCATGATTCATGAGACAAGTGATTGGTTCCTCAATGTAGGTTACTGTTTGATTGTTTGTCTCTTTTTTGTCCAAAACTGATTTTAAGGTCTTAGAAGATGTATAGAATTTTCCTTTGATATACACGCTGTGTTTGGCAGGGGCTAAGATAATGTTGCCCATAGACGGGTATCCTATAATTACAGCTGGATACATATCAATGTTTTGTACAACGATAAAGGTATCGGTAAGCGTGCGCTTACCCACCTTGTACTGAATATGAGTTACTCCTACTACACTTAATTCATTATTCCCAATACCCAAGAGCCATACTCCGGACTTCTCAATAGGGAAGTTCGAAAACACGTGATGAGTCCGCAAATCCATGATATTACATGGACTATTGGAATAAAAAAGCAGTGTGATGGGTCGGTGCTCTAAATTTACGGCATGCAGTCTAGGACGTAATTCATCTTTACTGATTATAGCATGTATGTGGTGGAAGTCTGCGGGAACCTGCACTGGTTTTTTGGAGATGGTCGTGTGGTTCATAGGAAAATTCTGGGTCTCGCATAGATCTTGTAGATAATTAAATTTGTTATTTGATTCAAAAGATGTTCATAGGAGTGACCCAACATCATTCTCTCCCCCGCTGGAGTTAATTACGTGGTATTTGGTTTGCTTTGCACACTCGAAAAATTTGACTGGCTCTGTGAGTTTGGGTTCGACGGCCCAGGAGCAGAATTTCCTGAAGCATGATTTGTTTGTTTGTGATTCTGAACAGCGTTACTGTTTGCCTGTGTCTTCTTATAGTAATGAGGATTCTTCTTATTATTATCATTGGCAACAGTTTGTGTGGTTTTAGCATTATGTTGCTGTGGGTTACGAGAAAAGCAACGATTTTAAGAATGACTGGAGCTGTTATGAATTGAACAATAACGCGTTCGGCAGTCTGTAAGCAAATGCCCTGCGCGCTTACAATTAAAACAAGTTACCCCTGCTGCGTTATTATTGACAATATTTACTTGCTGTGGTTTACTTTCATTTTTTGCAAAATCTTGAGTAATCATTCAGATCTGTGCACTTAGACATATGTTTCTTAATTTGTTTATATACGTCTAGCTCCGTACTGTCGGGTGATAGTTTCTTATCAAAACAGCATACCAAGGCTTCTGGCAACATAACTGTCAAGCAAGTTAAATATGTGAGCCTAATAAAATCTTTCACAGCCATGTTCCTTCCCGTAATCCAAGTGGAAGTAAGCAAACTATCCTGATATTCATTCAGCCGGTCAGCAATTAGTGCCGCCTCTCTACAACATTAAGCTGAGTCATAGAGGCCAGATTAAGGATATTCCTCAAAGCTAATACTACATCCAAGGCTTCTTCACCGCCATATATGGCACGTAATCTAATTTTAAATTCATCCCATGTATCCGCCTCTTGGAAAGAGACTCCTCTCAGGTACGAACCTGCATATCCTTTAACAAAGTCAATGAAACTTTTAGCTTCCTGTAATTGTATGGATGGGTCAGAAATGCATTTTGCTTTTAAATGAGCATCTACTGACGAGATCCAAGATTCGACACTTTGAGGCAAGAACCAGTTGACCAGGCCTTGAAAGGGAGCAATTGCAGACCTTCCGCTGACCAAAGTAACAACTGGGTTGGGTGCAGGGTTACTGGGTGCGGCAGTGGCCATCGTGACTTTTGTTTTTTTTTTCTTATCACTACGATTCCTAGCGATCCTATCGAAATATCTATATGAATACACTCGTCCACTGCGTAAACGCATATGCAATATGAGATAAGAAAAAAATGTGTTACGGATAATAACAAGAGTCCCCCAAAATGATAAGCTTAAAAACAGATAATATGACAAGGATATTTCTGGAGAACTTCTGGAAGAAAAAAAAAATTATCAACAAAGATAAAAAGGCCTGCTGGGGGAGAATCCAAGTTGAAGATAGATTCCTACAAGAAAGGAAGATTAAGAATAACGTATAACTCACCCCCAGGAATAATGGACAATCGATCTTTTGTAAGGATAACACTCAAAGTCACACACCAGAATGAATAAAGAATTGTACTTAGCTTTGGTATATAAGAGGAAGATCTTGCTGTTTATGTGATGTCACGGCCTTGGTTTTCGATGATGCTTTTCCGCAGTGACCCGTATTCTCAGTGCGCGTATTGCTCATGCGGTGTTTGTTTGTTGAATGATTCGTTTCCCGTTGCCTTATTCATGGTGATCCGATGCTGCAGACACATCTGGTTTGTTTCTTGAAGTGCTGGAGACGCTCAGTAATGACGATACACCCTCTCTAATGATTAATAATGAGAGACGTTTCTTATGTTGCCATAAGAGATTCGAAGTTGCTTGAAGATTCTCTCGTCTTCGTTTTCTTCTGATATGTTACATTTCGTCAGCCTTTGGATGATGTGGTTTAGTCCGTTTCCGGGCAGCCAGCTATGTTGTCTTCCGTTGTCGTCTACCCGGTAAGCTGTCACCAATGTTTGTGCTACGCCTTGTATAACGAGGCTGCAGTGTGAGGTTATTTAGACCTGCGATATTATACGCAAGTATCGTGTGGTATACTTCCCATCCTCGTCTGCAATTGCGACGATAATTTCTAAGTCAGAATCTTCTTTTAGTATATAGGCGGAGATGTTCAAAACTCGTGATGATAACTTAACAATGGTATATTTGCAAAACTACATCTCTTGATTAGAAAGCAAGAAGGTAGTTAGGAGAACCTGATTCTAGGAGGGAAAGTAGAGTTCTAAGTTACAAGGCATTTACAAGAGTATAGGAGAGCACAGCTTAACTCAGCATACATAACATACAGACAGACGAACATGTGAGAGGAAGTCACGTAGACGTCTGGGCTATAGGTCAATAGGTTCTCAGGCAAAGCACTGTGACCTCTTTGACACAATCATGGATTTGACTACCACAGGCAAATGCAAACCAGGGCATTGCTGATTCAATACATCCAGCCTAGCTTGCGTCCTGTTTATCAACTCTTATCAAACTCCTTGTTATCTCAGCAGTGACCTCTTAGGTCATTGGAGTATTTATACATATGGAATATGTATTTTAAATGTAATCCTTACACTTGTAGGCGCTATCCATTGTAGCTGTCTCTTATGCTTGTCTCTCATCAAATTTTTACTTGACTTTTGTTAAATGTAGATGTCTACCTTTTAACCTATCATGCAATCAATTTTTCTTTTCCTGTTTCTGAATGTTCTTCACATGACCAAAATTTATCTACCTTTTGAGATAACTCAAGTGATTTACTTTTAAAAGTCATACGCTTAGTTAATGTCGACCACATAATGGATATGCTGAGTTATTCCTGATCACACATTAGATATGCTTAATTATTCTCGAGGACATAATAGATATACTTAATTATTTCAGATTTTATAATGGATACTCTTAGTCATTTCCGAGCACTTAATAGATATGCTTAGTTATTGCTGAACACGTAATAGATGTGCTCAGTTAGTTCCGATCACATAATAGATATAGTTAGTTATTTCGAAGCGCATAATAGATATGTTTAGTCATTTCCGAGCATATAACGGATATCCTTAGTCATTTCCGAGCACGTAATAGATATGCCTAGTTATTGCCGAGCGCATAACGGATATGCTTAGTCATTGCCGAGCACATTATAGATATGCTTAATTATTTCAGAGTACATAATAGATATGCTTAGTTAGTGAATTAGATCTGCTTTATTTTGATAGACTATCTGGGACGATCCAGTTAGGAAAAACTTACTCATTCAACTAAATTGTGGTCTGATGAGAAAAACAGACTGTAGCTGTTCAATTGAAAAGAGGGCGTCTGTCATAATTGTAAATTTTAAGATAAAGCTCCAAAATCTTGTTTATATATTTGTCTGAATAGTAGTTATCTGTATATTTTTTAATATACGCCTTTCTTCATTTGAAAAAAATTTTACTTTGTTTCCCATTGTACACGTATAGTACTGAAGAAAAGCCAGCAGTGTGTGTGTATATATATATATATATATATATATATATATATATATATATATAATATATATATATATATATATATATATATATATATACATACATACATACATATATATATATATATATATATATATATATATATATATATATTGTAACATAAAAAAAAATCTCTCTCTATGGTAAGGATTTACGAGGAGAATATATCAGGAAACAGTGACAACCCACTATAACTTAAAATGTATTTTAATAACAATTAGTAAGGAAATTAAAGTCACAAACAGAACATTAAACAAATTACGGACGCATTGCACAAAAGCAAAGACTCGCCATACAGCACTTCATCAAGACTACTAATCACTGCATTTTACAGTATAATACCCAAGTCACAAAGCTTTACATCAACACAACATATAATTCACTGTGATATTTAAATCGTGGAAGCTGGCAGATCCTTTCACGGGATTAATCAGCTTCTGTGTGATGAGCCAACCATTTTGAATGTGGGCGTTGTTCCATGAGAGAGAGAGAGAGAGAGAGCAGTTGTGTGTATAGGTTTGTGCGTGAAATATCAGTATACTTCCATATATATGTTTCATGTTTCGTGGAAAAGAAAAGAATTTTTACAGAGAGAGAGAGAGAGAGAGAGCAGTTGTGTGTATAGGGTTGTGCGTGAAATATCAGACTACTTCTATATATATATTTCATGTTTCCTGGAAAAGAAATTTTTAGAGAGAGAGAGAGAGAGAGAGAGAGAGAGCAGTTGAGTGTATAGGTTTGTGAGTGAAATATCAGAAAACTTCCACATATACATTTCAGGTTTCGTGAAAAAGAAACGAATTTAGAGAGAGAGAGAGAGAGAGAGAGAGAGAGAGAGACGTTTTCTGAATCGGAAAGAAATTGTCCCCAATGTGCAAAGTCTATTGCACTGAGAAATGTGGATGACAGGGTATTCCCCCATCTTTTTATCTATATATCTATCTATCTAATCTAATCAATCTATCTATCTGTGTCTGCTTCTGCCAGAGATTTACCTCTTTTTAGAAAGAGTTGTTCACGGTGGTAGGTTTCTGTCACCTAATATGATTAGCAGTTATGCCTTGGACCATCGACGGGAGCTTGAATTCCAAGTCAGTGGCCACCCCGCCCCCCTCCCCCCTCCCTGTGGGATTGTTCCATATGAAAACGGTTCATCTAATGAATAGAAGTAATGAGAGAGACAGAGAATGAAATCGTCGCTGATATGAAGGATACATTATTCCAACCTGGAACAAAATGACGAGATTACGATCTCGTCAAATTGAATTTCTGTTGACGCAGTACCTATAAATAAAAAAAAAAACTTGCATTAGCGACCCTTGAAGTTCTACTGGCTCTTTTGCCTATGCGGTTGAAGATCACTTGTTATGTTTCTCATCTTACAAATTTATCGTAGTGCCTCAGTGGCGTGATCGGTATGGCCTTAGCCAGCCACCTCGGTGACGGCGAGTTCGATTCTCGGACATTCCATTGAGCGGGTCAGAGATGTGTATTGCTGGTGATAGAAGTTTACTCTAGACGTGGTTCGGAAGTCACGTATAAAGCCGTTGGTCTCGTTGCTGCATAACCACGTCACTCAACGCAGGAGGCTTCTTTCTTCCATCTGACTTTCCACCATCCCACCATCTCTCTACCAACAACTGATTCATTGTGCAACTGCTCTGAGGTTTTCCTCCTGTTACACCTTTTAAACTTTTTTACCGTCAGTATCCGTTTTAGTGTTGAATGACCTCATAGTTCCCATATTCTTCTCTATATCAGAAGTCAACGACGAAGCTGCCAAGATATTGATGTTTTCAGGAAAGGTGGTATATAAAGATTCGTTGGTTTTACCGCGCGCCAATCTCTGTCGGATTACGACTTCAGCCGGAATAGATAGTGGCGTATTGCGAGTGGATTAAATGGGTTAGATACAACATTCGAACAGAATCAGAGGCGGATGGGGGAGAGGGAAGGTACAGACATGACAGAAGGTGAAGTTAGCCTGACTGACTTAATCTTTCGGTGTATTGCTTTAAAATCCCACACAGAGAAAAGGAGCTACATAATCTGCAATCTATCTGCGTCCCATTTCACTCAACCTCCAATAGTTTAGTAACGAAACTTTTCATACCAGATCCGTATACATGCTTTTTTCACTTCACTCACAGGATTGAGCGCTGCTGTAGAGCAAGAGTCCGTGCCAAGCGCCTCAGTGGTGCGGTCGGTATGGTGTTGGCGTACCACCTCGGTGGGAGCGAGTTCGATTCTCGGGCATTCCACTGAGGGGTCAAAGATGTGTATTTCTGGCGATAGAAGTTCAGTCTCGACGTGGTTCGGAAGTCACGTATAAAGCCGTTGGTCCCGTTGCTGAATAACCACTGGTTCCATGCAACGTAAAAACACCCTACAAACAAGCAAGAGCCCGTGCCAGCACAAGGCTGGATTATTCTGGCTAGACACAAATAGAACTCGCACCTGCGCGATCACCGTAGGGGGCTAGTGCCGTCAGTGTACCTTAAGCAGTGCGCTGTAGGTTTTATTTTAGGTTCTTTGGAGCGTCCCTTCGGTCTCTTGCTGCGACCCCTTTCATTCCTTTTACTGTACCTCCGTTCATAGTCGCTTCCTTCCATATTTTCCCCCTTCTCCTTAAAATCTATTTGTACTACAACTGGTTTGAGGTTTTCCTCCTGTTACGCCTTTCAAACCTTTCTCATCTCAATTTCTGTTTCGGCGCTGAATAACCTCATAGGCCACAGCGTTTAGCCTTTAAACAAAATTCTATGTGCCATTCCATTCCAAGACAGCATGATAAGAAGTAGTATATATATCTTGCCGTTGTGGACTTGAACGGCTGACTTCTAGAAAGTTATTGAAGTTTGTAAAGTAGACTGAAGACGACGACGCATTGTCGTATTTTAAGACCAAGGGTGAGATGATTGTCTGAGACTGGTTCTCTCAGTAGTTCATTATGTTATCACAGGCAATCTGCTCATGCTTTGGATTCATCATTTCTCTTTCGAGTCGAGAGGTGGCGGTGAAGTACAGTTTTCGAGCCTCTCTCTCTCTCTCTCTCCACCTCTCGGACTCTCTCTCTCTCTCTCGTCTCTCTCTCTCTCTCTCTCTCTCTGCAAATATGATGAATATGATGAGGACTTAGACGAATCTCTCTCTCTCTCTTTCTGCAAATATGATGAAATAAGATAGACTTAGCCGAATCCTCTCTCTCTCTCTCTCTCTCTCTCTCTCTCTCTCTCTCTCTCTCTCTCTCTCTCTCTCTGCAAATATGATGAGACTTAGACGAATCTCTCTGCTCTCACTCTTTCTGCAAATATGATGAAATAAGATTAGACTTAGCCGAATCTCTCTCTCTCTCTCTCTCTGCAAATATGATGAGACTTAGACGAATCTCTCTCTCTCTCTTTCAGCAAATATGATGAAAATAAGATTAGGACTTAGCCGAATGTCCTCTCTCTCTCTCTCTCTCTCTCTCTCTCTCTCTCTCTCTCTCTCTCTCAATTCTATTGGCAAAATGCAGAGCAAAAATGGGAATGTTGTTACGGCACTTCAAAACAAGAAAAGCTGAACGCATGATTATGCTTTATAAAACGTATGTTCGTAGTTCACTTGAATATTGCAACATTACCAAAAGGATATTGCACAATTAGAGAATGTGCAAAGGTCCTTTACAGCTAGAATAGAAGAAGTTAAGGATCTTGACTACTGGAAAAGACTACATTTTTTAAAAATTATATAGTCTAGAAAGGAGAAGAGAAGTTAACACAATGATATTACAGGCATGGAAGCCCAAAACTATCCACCAAAATATTGCACAATTAGAGAATGTGCAAAGGTCCTTTACAGCTAGAATAGAAGAAGTTAAGGATCTTGACTACTGGGAAAGACTACATTTTTTAAAATTATATAGTCTAGAAAGAGAAAGAGAACGTTACATGATATTACAGGCATGGAAGCCCAAAACTATAGAAAAGGAGCTACATATCTGCAATCTATCTGCGTCCCATTTCACTCAACCTCCAATAGTTTAGTAACGAAACGTTTTCATACCAGATCCGTATACATGCTTTTTTCACTTCACTCACAGGATTGAGCGCTGCTGTAGAGCAAGAGTCCGTGCCAAGCGCCTCAGTGGTGCGGTCGGTATGGTGTTGGCGTACCACCTCGGTGGGAGCGAGTTCGATTCTCGGGCATTCCACTGAGGGGTCAAAGATGTGTATTTCTGGCGATAGAAGTTCAGTCTCGACGTGGTTCGGAAGTCACGTATAAAGCCGTTGGTCCCGTTGCTGAATAACCACTGGTTCCATGCAACGTAAAAACACCCTACAAACAAGCAAGAGCCCGTGCCAGCACAAGGCTGGATTATTCTGGCTAGACACAAATAGAACTCGCACCTGCGCGATCACCGTAGGGGGCTAGTGCCGTCAGTGTACCTTAAGCAGTGCACTGTAGGTTTTATTTTAGGTTCTTTGGAGCGTCCCTTCGGTCTCTTGCTGCGACCCCTTTCATTCCTTTTACTGCACCTCCGTTCACAGTCGCTTCCTTCCATCTTATTTTCCGCCCTCTCCTTAAAATCTATTTGTACTACAACTGTTTGAGGTTTTTCCTCCTGTTACGCCTTTCAAACCTTTCTCATCTCAATTTCGTTTCGTTTCGCTGAATAACCTCATAGGCCACAGCGTTTAGCCTTTAAACAAAATTCTATGTGCCATTCCATTCCAAGACAGCATGATAAGAAGTAGTATATATATCTTGCCGTTGTGGACTTGAACGGCTGACTTCTAGAAAGTTATTGAAGTTTGTAAAGTAGACTGAAGACGACGACGCATTGTCGTATTTTAAGACCAAGGGTGAGATGATTGTCTGAGACTGGTTCTCTCAGTAGTTCATTATGTTATCACAGGCAATCTGCTCATGCTTTGGATTCATCATTTCTCTTTCGAGTCGAGAGGTGGCGGTGAAGTACAGTTTTCGAGCCTCTCTCTCTCTCTCTCTCTCTCTCTCTCTCTCTCTCTCTCTCTCTCTCTCTCTCTCTCTGCAAATATGATGAAATATGATGAGACTTAGACGAATCTCTCTCTCTCTCTTTCTGCAAATATGATGAAATAAGATTAGACTTAGCCGAATCTCTCTCTCTCTCTCTCTCTCTCTCTCTCTCTCTCTCTCTCTCTCTCTCTCTCTCTCTCTGCAAATATGATGAGACTTAGACGAAATCTCTCTGCTCTCACCTCTTTCTGCAAATATATGAAATAAGATTAGACTTAGCCGAATCTCTCTCTCTCTCTCTCTCTGCAAATATGATGAGACTTAGACGAATCTCTCTCTCTCTCTTTCAGCAAATATGATGAAATAAAGATTAGACTTAGCCGAATGTCCCTCTCTCTCTCTCTCTCTCTCTCTCTCTCTCTCTCTCTCTCTCTCTCTCTCTCAATTCTATTGGCAAAATGCAGAGCAAAAATGGGAATGTTGTTACGGCACTTCAAAACAAGAAAAGCTGAACGCATGATTATGCTTTATAAAACGTATGTTCGTAGTTCACTTGAATATTGCAACATTACCAAAAGGATATTGCACAATTAGAGAATGTGCAAAGGTCCTTTACAGCTAGAATAGAAGAAGTTAAGGATCTTGACTACTGGGAAAGACTACATTTTTTAAAATTATATAGTCTAGAAAGGAGAAGAGAACGTTACATGATATTACAGGCATGGAAGCCCAAAACTATACTAGGAAAAATAAGGAAAGCACACAGGACATTAATCCACTACGCACCAGCATCAACAATGCAGCGTCTATTCAATGCGTTGCCATCTCATCTGAGGAATATATCAGGAGTGAGCATAAATGTGTTTAAGAATAAGCTCGACAAATATCTAAGCTGCATCCCAGACACCAAGATTGGAAGATGCAAAATTTACCGGAAAGTGCATTAGCGATTCTCTGGAGACTTAGAGGTGACTCCACACCTGAGGGACTTGGGGGGGCAAACCGAACAAGATGTAAAGTCTGTAAGGTAAGGTAAGGGCTCTCTCTCTCTCTCCCTCTTTCTGCAAATATGATGAGACTTAGACGAATCTCTCTCTCTCTCTCTCTCTCTCTCTCTCTCTCTCTCTCGTCCCTCTCTCTCTCTCTCTCCAAATATGATGAAATGAGGCTGAGACGAATCTCTCTCTCTCTCTTGCTTGGTGAGACGTACCCGCGTGAAGTCACAATAATCAACAGATATCACAAGTTATCGGTGATAAGATTAGTGTGAAAATAGTAGGATAAAGCGTCTTCTAAGTTAGTTTATCAAGTGTAATACTATAAATCAGAACAAGATGGCAGTAAGTTCCAACTGCGGGAAAAGGTGGCGTAATTTGGCGTGCTTAGCAGATTCACAATACGATGAGGTAGCAGGAAGGGAACTGGCATTTCTCATCTATGAAATCAGCAACAGTCCTAACCAAAAAGATACAAAAGCATTCATAGATATATTAGAAGGATATAATCCTTCAAACTGGAACAAATCTAATGAAAACATCTTGAAAATAATTGAAGAAGTTCCAAATAAAATCCAAGTGGTCAAGAGACTCATAAAGAAAATATACATAAACCAACATATTCCGACAAAGAAAATGAATAAGGTAAATCTTGTGAATATACTAATTGATGCATTAGGAAAAAGAATGCCAAAAGCATGCAACTGTGTAGGTTTTGGTATAGCATAGTCAATCCACAAACCTAATCAGAAAATGTGCTGCATGCAACATTCCGACCCATCCACAGTGTGCTGAGGTAATACAAGATTTGAGAAAAGATACAAGAATTTTTTGTTCAACATGTCTATCATGGATAGACAATGTTATTAAATCAAGATTGAATGTACAAATAGTTGAGGATGAAGAAGAAGAGGAAGAGAGAAGAAGAAGAACAAGAAGAAGAGGAACGGAAGAGAAGTAAACAAAATGAAATGACAGAAAAAAATAAGGAAAACAAAGAAACAAGATAAAAGTATGGATGCAGAGATACTCATTGATACTACATATGAGGCAATAAAGCAGCATACCTACGAAGAAATAAATTACGATATGACAACAGAAAAGCAAATCCCGAAGAGGCTCTACCCAGATCTATACAATGACGGAAAGAGGAAAAAATAGACAAGAAAGACAAAATCTGCAACCTTTTGAAGAGGGAATTGCAGATTTGGAGAAAGATGTTACTACCAAACATCCTAAGATATGTCAAAACTATGAAATATATGGTAAATGTGCATACTTAGATGGATATGGGGATGATTGCAGAGATCTGCATCCAAAAATATGTAAAAACCTAAAAGAAGGAAAAGGATGTAAGTTCGACAAAAATGCAAATATATGCACCCTGTAGCCATGATCATAATCAAATAATAACCAACCCAAGTAATAAAATCCAAAATAAGAAAGAAACAAATAAAGAGAGAAATCAAGAATATCAGGTAAAAGAGAAAAGCAAACCACCATGAGATATGCAGAGGTGTCAGCAAAATTTCAAAGCATCAGCTCCGAAATTCTACTCAAGAGATAATAACTGTATTTATTATGCAAGAGGATATTGCAGAAACGGAGAAAATTGCAGATTCAGACACAAAATGAATAATTATGATGAAGGAAGATCAAATATTATGGAAAAGTTGGAGTTTTTTAATGTCAGAATTTCTGAAATGAAAAAAAGAACAACATACCAGAACAGGAAAGAGACATGGGAAAATCCTTATTACTATCAGTATTAAATGAAGGAGAAAACACGCAAACCATCATATGATGAATGCGCAGGGTTTAGTTACGAGTAACTCAAAAGAAAAATAGAGTACTTAGAAGAACTAACCCAAAATGAAAAGAAAAGATATAATGAATATAAGTGAAACCTGTATTCCCAGAGACTGGGAATGATGATCAATAAAAGGGTTCCAAACTTATAGATCAGATAGAAAAAATAGGAATCAAGGGGAACCGCAATATATGGGAAAGACAAAAACAAGGAAAAATATTATGAGAAATATAGTAACTCAGAATGTGAACTAATAGCGTAGAATTTGAATCTGAAAAAATTGATGAACATAGAATATATAGACCTTCTAATACTAAGAGTTTGACATAATAATTGAAAAATTGGATGATATATGTAGAAATCACAAGGACTGGACTATTCTCCTATGGTGACTTCAACTTTCCTTTCGTAGAATGGAAGAACGAATAGGAGATTGTGGTTTGTACTTATACATATAAAAAAGAGAGTAATAGTAGTGCAGAAGATAAGAGGCATTTGAAAAGCTATTAGATATGCTACTAGAATACAACATTCACAAATAAATCACCTGCCAACAAGAAAGGAAAATACTTTAGACCTAGTATTTGTGAACGAGATGAATTATGTTAAAGAAATAATAGTTTATAATGCGAGTATTTCAGACCATAATGTCATAGAATTAACAGTTCATTCCAAAGCAGTGAAAATAGAGATAAAGCAAGAAATGAAAAAGTGGGAAGGATATGGAAAATACAACTTCTACAGTAAAAATATAAAATGGTCAGAAATTAATGAAGAATTAAACAAAGATTGGGATAACATTTTCGTAAGTGATGACATAAGGTAAATACGGAGATATTATATAAAATATATTGGAGATAATAGTGGAAAAATATATACCGAAGAAGAAAAGTAAACATCATTCATGCATACCAAGAGACAGAAGGATCTTGTTCCAGAAAATCAGAAAGTGGAAAAAAGGTCTTGCAAAAGAAAAAAATGCATGGAAAGTTATAGAACTAAAAAGTAAGATAGAAAAATGCAGAACAAAGATTATACAATCAAAAGAAAATGAAAAAACGGGACTTGGAAGAAAAACCCTATTAAATATCAAGCAAAACCCCAAACTATTATACTCATATGCGAAGAAGATGAATAAAAGAAGAATAGAAATAGGCCCTCTGAGAATTGAAGGGAGATTACGAATGAAAAAAAGGAAATTTGCAACATACTGGCAGAACGATATAAGAGAGAATTCACCCCTAGAATAGATAATGAAGATAATGATATAGAAGTAAGGGATGAAAATAGTGAATATTTAGCTGACATAGATATTTAATGAAGCTGATATTGTGCAGGCTATTAATGAAATTTTTTTTAACAAAAATGGAGCTGCTGCAGGGCCTGATGGAATTCCTGCTAGTTTTGTTAAAGAAAGTAGTCATCTTCTATCGCAAAGCCACTTGCAATATTATTAAGAAAGTGTAGATACAGGCAAGATATATGATGAGCACAAATTAGCATATATTACCCCTACTTTCAAAAGTGGATCAAGACTAGAGGCAAGTAATTATAGGCCTGTGAGTCTAACATCACATATTATGAAAGTGTATGAAAGGGTAATGAAGAAAAATATTATGAAACATTTAATAAAAAATAATTTGTTTAATAAAGGCAACATGGTTTCGTACCCAGAAAAAGTACACAAACCCAACTGTTAGTCCACCGTGAAAACATATTCAAAATATGAAAAGCGGAAATGAAACAGATGTGGTTTATTTAGACTTTGCAAAAGCTTTTGATAAAGTAGACCATAATATATTAGCGAAGAAAATTAATTAGAAACACAATATCGTGGATAAAGTAGGAAGATGGTTAAAAGAATTTTTACACAATAGAAAACAGATAGTTATTGCAAACGACGAGAAATCGGATGAAGCCAAGGTAATATCCGGTGTGCCGCAAGGTACGGTGTTAGCTGCAATACTGTTTGTTATTATGATTGAAGACATAGACATAATGTTAAAGATTCGGTAGTGAGTAGTTTCGCAGATGACACAAGAATAAGTAGAGAAATTACTTGTGATGAAGATAGGAACGCTCTACAAAGAGACCTTAACAAAGTATATGATTGGGCAGAGGTAAATAGGATGGTATTTAACTCTGATAAATTTGAATCAATAAATTATGGAGACAGAGAAAGAAAGTATATGCATATAAGGGACCTAATAATGAGACCATCACAAATAAGGAAGCAGTTAAAGACCTTGGTGTGATGATGAATAGGAACATGTTATGCAATGATCAAATAGCAACTCTGTTGGCAAAATGTAAAGCAAAAATGGGAATGTTGACGGCACTTCAAAACAAGAAAAGCTGAAACACATGATTATGCTGTATAAAACATATGTTCGTAGTCCACTTGAATATTGCAATATGATATGGTTACCCACACTATCAAAAGGATATTGCACAAATAGAGATGTACAAAGGTCATTTACAGCTAGAATAGAAGAAGTTAAGGACCTAGACTACTGGGAAAGACTACAATTCTTAAAATTATATAGTCTAGAAAGGAGAAGAGAACGCTACATGATAATTCAGAGATGGAAACAGATAGAAGGAATAGCAGATCATGGAACTAAAAATATCAGAAAGAGCAAGCAGAGGTAGATTAATAGTGCCTAAAACTATACCAGGAAAAAATAAGGAAAGCACACAGGACATTAATCCACTACGCACCAGCATCGATAATGCAGCGTCTATTCAATGCGTTGCCAGCTCATCTGAGGAATATATCAGGAGTGAGCGTAGATGTGTTTTAAGAATAAGCTCGACAATATCTAAACTGCATCCCAGACCATCCAAGATTGGAAGATGCAAAATATACCGGAAGATGTACTAGCAACTCTCTGGTAGACACTAGAGGTGCCTCACACTGAGGGACCTGGGGCAACCCGAACAAGATGTAAGGTCTGTAAGGTCTGTAAGGTCTCTCTCTCAGTAGCCATCTTGCTTGGTGAGACGTACCCGTGTGAAGTCAGATTAATCAACAGATATCACAAGTTTTAACATACGACTAGAATTTGAGAAATATCTAGAAGTGTTCGTGAACTATCGGTGATAAGATTAGTGTGAAAATAGTAGGATAAAGCGTCTTCTAAGTTAGTTTATCAAGTGTAATACTATAAAACAGAACAAGATGGCAGTAAGTTCCAACTGCGGGAAGAGGTGGCGTAATTTGGCGTGTTTAGCAGATTCGCAATACGATGAGGTAGCAGGAAGGGAACTGGCATTTCTCATCTATGAAATCAGCAACAGTCCTAACCAAAAAGATACAAAAGCATTCATAGATATATTAGAAGGATATAATCCTTCAAACTGGAACAAATCTAATGAAAACATCTTGAAAATAATTGAAGAAGTTCCAAATAAAATCCAAGTGGTCAAGAGACTCATAAAGAAAATATACATAAACCAACATATTCCGACAAAGAAAATGAATAAGGTGAATCTTGTGAATATCCTAATTGATGCATTAGGAAAAAAAAAGAATGCCAAAAGCATGCAAACTGTGTAAGGTTTGGTATAGCATAGTCAATTCCACAAAACCTAATCAGAAAATGTGCTGCATGCAACATTCCGACCCATCCACAGTGTGCTGAGGTAATACAAGATTTGAGAAAAGATACAGAATTTTTTGTTCAACATGTCTATCATGGGATAGACAATGTTATTAAATCAAGATTGAATGTACAAATAGTTGAGGATGAAGAAGAAGAGGAAGAGGAAGAAGAAGAAGAAAAAAGAAGAAGAGGAAAACGGAAGAGAAGTAAACAAAAATGAAATGACAGAAAAAAATAAGGAAAACAAAGAACAAGATAAAAGTATGGATGCAGAGATACTCATTGATACTACATATGAGGCAATAAAGCAGCATACCTACGAAGAAATAAATTACGATATGACAACAGAAAAGCAAATCCCGAAGAGGCTCTACCAGATCTATACAATGACGGGAAGAGGAAAAAAAACAAAAAATAGACAAGAAAGACAAAATCTGCAACCTTTTGAAAAGAGGGAATTGCAGATTTGGAGAAAGATGTTACTACAAACATCCTAAGATATGTCAAAACTATGAAATATATGGTAAATGTGCATACTTAGATGGATATGGGGATGATTGCAGAGATCTGCATCCAAAAAAAAAATATGTAAAAACCTAAAAGAGGAGGATGTAAGTTCGACAAAAAATGCAAATATATGCACCCTGTAGCCATGAATATAATCAAATAAATAACCAACCAAGTAATAAAATCCAAAATAAGAAAGAAACAAATAAAGAGAGAAATCAAGAATATCAGGTAAAAGAGAAAAGCAAACCACCAATGAGATATGCAGAGGTGTCAGCAAAAAATTTCAAAGCATCAGCTCCGAAATTCTACTCAAGAGATAATAACTGTATTTATTATGCAAGAGGATATTGCAGAAACGGAGAAAATTGCAGATTCAGACACAAAATGAATAATTATGATGAAGGAAGATCAAATATTATGGAAAAGTTGGATTTTTTAATGTCAGAATTTCTGGAAATGAAAAAAAGAACAACATACCAGAAACGGAGGAGACATGGAAAATCCTTATTACTACCAGTATTAATGAAGGAGAAAACACGCAAACCATCATAGTGATGAATGCGCAGGGTTTAGTTACGAGAAACTCAAAAAGAAAAATAGAGTACTTAGAAGAACTAACCCAAAATGAAAAGAAAATAGATATAATGAATATAAGTGAAACCTGGTATTCCCAAGAGACTGGGAATGATGATCAAATAAAAAGGGTTCCAAACTTATAGATCAGATAGAAAAAATAGGAATCAAGGGGGAACCGCAATATATGGGAAAGACAAAAAACAAGGAAAATATATGAGAAATATAGTAACTCAGAATGTGAACTAATAGCGGTAGAATTTGAATCTGAAAAATTGATGAACATAGTAATATATAGACCTCCTAATACTAAAGAGTTTGACTTAATAATTGAAAAATTGGATGATATATGTAGAAATCACCAAGGACTGGACTATTCTCCTATCTGGTGACTTCACTTTCCTTTCGTAGAATGGAAAGAACGAATAGGAGATTGTGGTTGTACTTATACATATAAAAAAGAGAGTAATAGTAGTGCAGAAGATAAAAGGCAATTTGAAAAGCTATTAGATATGCTACTAGAATACAACATTCAACTAAATAAATCACCTGCCAACAAGAAAAGGAAAATACTTTAGACCTAGTATTTGTGACGAGATGAATTATGTTAAAGAAATAATAGTTTTATAATGCGAGTATTTCAGACCATAATGTCATAGAATTAACAGTTCATTCCAAAGCAAGTGAAATAGAGATAAGCAAGAAATGAAAAAGTGGGAAGGATATGGAAAATACAACTTCTACAGTAAAAATATAAAATGGTCAGAAATTAATGAAGAATTAAACAAAGATTGGGATAACATTTTCGTAAGTGATGACATAAGGGTAAATACGGAGATATTATATAAAATATTAGAGAAAATAGTGGAAAAATATATACCGAAGAAGAAAAAGTAAACATCAGTCATGCATACCAAGAGACAGAAGGATCTTGTTCCAGAAATCAAAAAGTGGAAAAAAGGTCTTGCAAAAGAAAAAAATGCATGGAAGTTATAGAACTAAAGAGTAAGATAGAAAATGCAGAACAAAAGATTATACAATCAAAAGAAAATGAAAAAACGGGACTTGGAAGAAAAAACCCTATTAAATATCAAGCAAAACCCCAAACTATTATACTCATATGCGAAGAAGATGGATAAAAGAAGAATAGAAATAGGCCCTCTGAGAATTGAAGGGAGATTAACGAATGAAAAAAAAGGAAATTTGGCAACATACTGGCAGAACGATATAAGAGAGAATTCAACCCTAGAATAGATAATGAAGATAATGATATAGAAGTAAGGGATGAAAATAGTGAATATTTAGCTGACATAGATATTAATGAAGCTGATATTGTGCAGGCTATTAATGAAATTAAAAATGGAGCTGCTGCAGGGCCTGATGGAATTCCTGCTATTTTGTTAAAGAAAGTAGTTCATTCTATCGCAAAGCCACTTGCAATATTATTAAGACAAAGTGTAGATACAGGCAAGATTTATGATGAGCACAAAGTTAAGCATATATTACCCCTACTTTCAAAAGTGGATCAAGACTAGAGGCAAGTAATTATAGGCCTGTGAGTCTAACATCACATATTATGAAAGTGTATGAAAGGGTAATGAAGAAAAATATTATGAAACATTTAATAAAAAATAATTTGTTTTAATAAAGGACAACATGGTTTCGTACCCGGAAAAAGTACACAAACTCAACTGTTAGTCCACCGTGAGACATATTCAAAAATATGAAAAGCGGAAATGAAACAGATGTGGTTTATTTAGACTTTGCAAAAGCTTTTGATAAAGTAGACCATATATATTAGCGAAGAAAATTAGAAAACACAATATCGTGGATAAAGTAGGAAGATGGTTAAAAGAATTTTTACACAACAGAAAACAGATAGTTATTGCAAACGACGAGAAATCGGATGAAGCCAAGGTAATATCAGGTGTGCCGCAAGGTACGGTGTTAGCTGCAATACTGTTTGTTATTATGATTGAAGACATAGATAATAATGTTAAGGATTCGGTAGTGAGTAGTTTCGCAGATGACACAAGAATAAGTAGAGAAATTACTTGTGATGAAGATAGGAACGCTCTACAAAGAGACCTTAACAAAGTATATGATTGGGCAGAGGTAAATAGGATGGTATTTAACTCTGATAAATTTGAATCAATAAATTATGGAGACAGAGAAAGAAAGCTATATGCATATAAGGGACCTAATAATGAGACCATCACAAATAAGGAAGCAGTTAAAGACCTTGGTGTGATGATGAATAGGAACATGTTTATGCAATGATCAAATAGCAACTCTGTTGGCAAAATGTAAAGCGAAAAATGGGAATGTTGTTTACTGGCACTTCAAAACAAGAAAAGCTGAACACATGATTATGCTTTATAAAACATATGATCGTAGTCCACTTGAATATTGCAATATGATATGGTACCCACCACTATCAAAGGATATTGCACAAATAGAGTGTGTACAAAGGTCCTTTACAGCTAGAATAGAAGAAAGTTAAGGACCTAGAACTACTGGGAAAGACTACAATTCTTAAAATTATATAGTCTAGAAAGGAGAAGAGAACGCTACATGATAATTCAGGCCTGGAAACAGATAGAAGGAATAGCAGAAAATATCATGGAACTAAAAATATCAGAAAGAGCAAGCAGAGGTAGATTAATAGTGCCCAAAACTATACCAGGAAAAATAAGGAAAGCACACAGGACATTAATCCACTACGCACCAGCATCGATAATGCAGCGTCTATTCAATGCGTTGCCAGCTCATCTGAGGAATATATCAGGAGTGAGCGTAGATGTGTTTAAGAATAAGCTCGACAAATATCTAAACTGCATCCCAGACCATCCAAGATTGGAAGATGCAAAATATACCGGACGATGTACTAGCAACTCTCTGGTAGACATTAGAGGTGCCTCACACTGAGGGACCTGGGGCAACCCGAACAAGATGTAAGGTCTGTAAGGTAAGGTAAGGTCTCTCTCTCTCTCTCTCTCTCTCTCTCTCTCTCTCTCTCTCTCTCAGTGCATTAAAGCTGAAAAGAAGGCACAGAAGCTAGTGGGATACATAAAGAGGCAGTTCAAATACAGAAACAAGGAAACTGTGCTGCAGCTCTACACATCAGTAGTTAGACCCAATCTTTAATATGTAGTACAGTTTTGGTCACCAATACGAAGAAAAGACATAAATAGATTAGAAGGAGTACAAGCAAGAGCCACAAAGTTAATTCCATCCATCAGGTAAATAGGTTACCGACGACGACTAGAGAGCCTGAACATGTGTGGCTTAGAAACACTACGACTGCGAGGACAACTAATAGAAACATTTGAAATACTGAAATGCATAACAAAAGTAGACAGTAACCTATTTGCATTAAACGTAAACCAGACAAGAAATTATGGATGGAATCTAGAACTGAAGAGATACAACACATTCCATTGTGGGAACTTCTTTACATACAAAATATGTGAGACGTGGAATAAACTGCCACCAGAAGTTGTAAACAGCAACAGTGTGGAAGAATTTAAAAGAAAACTAGACAAAATCAGATAAGTGAGCAGACGATGTCTCCTCGGATAGACTAACAAGTCTTTGAGACATCCTAATTCTTGTAACTCTCTCTCTCTCTCTCTCTCTCTCTCTCTCTCTCTCTCTCTCTCGCAAATATGATGAAATATGATGAGACTTAGACGAATCTCTCTCTCTCTCTCTTTCTGCAAATATGATGAAATAAGATTAGACTTAGCCGAATCTCTCTCTCTCTCTCTCTCTCTCTCTCTCTCTCTCTCTCTCTCTCTCTCTCTCTCTCTCTCTCTCTGCAAATATGATGAGACTTAGACGAATCTCTCTCTCTCTCTCTTTCTCCAAATATGATGAAATAAGATTAGACTTAGCCGAATGTCTCTCTCTCTCTCTCTCTCTCTCTCTCTCTCTCTCTCTCTCTCTCTCTCTCTCTCTCTCTCTCAATTCTATTGGCAAAATGCAGAGCAAAAATGGGAATGTTGTTACGGCACTTCAAAACAAGAAAAGCTGAATGCATGATTATGCTTTATAAAACGTATGTTCGTAGTTCACTTGAATATTGCAACATTACCAAAAGGATATTGCACAATTAGAGAATGTGCAAAGGTCCTTTACAGCTAGAATAGAAGAAATTAAGGATCTTGACTACTGGGAAAGACTACATTTTTTAAAATTATATAGTCTAGAAAGGAAAAGAGAACGTTACATAATATTACAGGCATGGAAGCCCAAAACTATACCAGGAAAAATAAGGAAAGCACACAGGACATTAATCCACTACGCACCAGCATCAACAATGCAGCGTCTATTCAATGCGTTGCCATCTCATCTGAGGAATATATCAGGAGTAAGCATAAATGTGTTTAAGAATAAGCTCGACAAATATCTAAGCTGCATCCCAGACCATCCAAGATTGGAAGATGCAAAATTTACCGGAAAGTGCATTAGCGATTCTCTGGAAGACATTAGTCCACCGTGAAAACATATTCAAAAATATGAAAAGCGGAAATGAAACAGATGTGGTTATTTAGACTTTGCAAAAGCTTTTGATAAAGTAGACCATATAATATTAGCGAAGAAAAATTAGAAAACACAAATATCGTGGATAAGTAGGAAGATGGTTAAAAGAATTTTTACACAACAGAAAACAGATAGTTATTGCAAACGACGAGAAATCGGATGAAGCCAAGGTAATATCCGGTGTGCCGCAAGGTACGGTGTTAGCTGCAATACTGTTTGTTATTATGATTGAAGACATAGACAATAATGTTAAAGATTCGGTAGTGAGTAGTTTCGCAGATGACACAAGAATAAGTAGAGAAATTACTTGTGATGAAGATAGGAACGCTCTACAAAGAGACCTTAACAAAGTATATGATTGGGCAGAGGTAAATAGGATGGTATTTAACTCTGGATAAATTTGAATCAATAAATTATGGAGACAGAGAAAGAAAGCTATAATGCATATAAGGGACCTAATAATGAGACCATCACAAATAAGGAAGCAGTTTAAAGACCTTGGTGTGATGATGAATAGGAACATGTTATGCAATGATCAAATAGCAACTCTGTTGGCAAAATGTAAAGCAAAAATGGGAATGTTGTTACGGCACTTCAAAACAAGAAAAGCTGAACACATGATTATGCTGTATAAAACATATGTTCGTAGTCCACTTGAATATTGCAATATGATATGGTACCCACACTATCAAAAGGATATTGCACAAATAGAGAGTGTACAAAGGTCATTTACAGCTAGAATAGAAGAAGTTAAGGACCTAGACTACTGGGAAAGACTACAATTCTTAAAATTATATAGTCTAGAGAGGAAGAGAACGCTACATGATAATTCAGGCATGGAAACAGATAGAAAGGAATAGCAGAAAATATCATGGAACTAAAAAATATCAGAAAGAGCAAGCAGAGGTAGATTAATAGTGCCCAAAACTATACCAGGAAAAAAAAAATAAGGAAAGCACACAGGACATTAATCCACTACGCACCAGCATCGATAATGCAGCGTCTATTCAATGCGTTGCCCAGCTCATCTGAGGAATATATCAGGAGTGAGCGTAGATGTGTTTAAGAATAAGCTCGACAAATATCTAAACTGCATCCCAGACCATCCAAGATTGGAAGATGCAAAATATACCGGAAGATGTACTAGCAACTCTCTGGTAGACACTAGAGGTGCCTCAACACTGAGGACCTGGGGCAACCCGAACAAGATGTAAGGTCTGTAAGGTAAGAGGTGACTCACACTGAGGGACTTGGGGCAAACCGAACAAGATGTAAGGTCTGTAAGGTAAGGTAAGGGCTCTCTCTCTCTCTCTCTCCCTCTTTCTGCAAATATGATGAGACTTAGACGAATCTCTCTCTCTCTCTCTCTCTCTCTCTCTCTCTCTCTCTCTCCAAATATGATGAAATGAGACTGAGACGAATCTCTCTCTCTCTCTCTCTCTCTCTCTCTCAGTGCATTAAAGCTGAAAAGAAGGCACAGAAACTAGTGGGATACATAAAGAGGCAGTTCAAATACAGAAACAAGGAAACTGTGCTGCAGCTCTACACATCAGTAGTTAGACCCCATCTTTAATATGTAGTACAGTTTTGGTCACCAATACGAAGAAAAGACATAAATAGATTAGAAGGAGTACAAGCAAGAGCCACAAAGTTAATTCCATCCATCAGGTAAATAGGTTACCGACGACGACTAGAGAGCCTGAACATGTGTGGCTTAGAAACACTACGACTGCGAGGCCAACTAATAGAAACATGTGAAATACTGAAATGCATAACAAAAGTAGACAGTAACCTATTTGCATTAAACGTAAACCAGACAAGAAATTATGGATGGAATCTAGAACTGAAGAGATACAACACATTCCATTGTGGGAACTTCTTTACATACAAAATATGTGAGACGTGGAATAAACTGCCACCAGAAGTTGTAAACAGCAACAGTGTGGAAGAATTTAAAAGAAAACTAGACAAAATCAGATAAGTGAGCAGACGATGTCTCCTCGGATAAGACTAAACAAGTCTTTGAGACATCCTAATTTCTTGTAACTCTCTTCTCTCTCTCTCTCTCTCTCTCTCTCTCTCTCTCTCTCTCTCTCTCCTCTCTTGCAACGATGAAAAGACTTAAGAGGAATCTCTCTCTCTCCCTGCAAATATGATGTAGTAGTATTAGATTTTGAATAATCTCTCTCTCTCTCTCTCTCTCTCTCTCTCTCTCTCTCTCTCTCTCTCTCTCTCTCTCTCTCCGGGGATTTCGGTGCAAGTGGGCGTGGCCATCAAAAAAAATAGAAAGTGTACAAAAACTCCTGTTATATTTTAAGCTGAAAGAGCAACTCTCGAATCACTCCGTAGCGAAGCAAAAGTTCTGTGCATCGTAGGGCCGTTTGCACGGAAGAGACTTATTGCCAGCCGTTTCGTAAAAGAGAAGCTTTTTAAAAGATTCGAGAATTTATCTTCCCATTTCTGTCAGGTAGAAGGGTGCACGGGTTACGTGTTGCATCCAACGAGTAACGTTTTCGCTTGCTGATACGTGTCGGATTAAAGGCACGCACAGCAAAGGGGACAGGCATAGGTGGATAAAGGGATATGGAGAGAGATATCCATATGTTGTAGTTAGTTGTTCGCTTATTTAAAAGAACATTGAAGAGTTATTATTACGAGGTAGGCGAAGTCTCACTGGAGACGGGCTCATTTCTGGCGGCCTGGCACAGCCTGGCATGGCCCGGCACAGCCCGATACGGCCCGGCCCCAACGCTGTTCAAATGCTAATTTTGGTCTCATTCCGCCCAGCTTTTAACATTCGACCTTGCCCCGAATTATGCATTGGTGTTCACTGAGGTATTACTGCCAAGCATAATGCTATGGATACCTTTCTATGTGAAGATGACACAAAATCTCACATTATTTCCTCTCATTTTAACCAAATCTTTAATAACCCAATATTAACCTCAGTTAAAGGAGGTCGATAAAGGAAGGAGACCAAGTCATAGATGTCTCACGTCTTACACATTTTAATAATCAGTGACGACGTGAAGGCTTCTGCTGCATTAATTTCCTTCATTACCTTACTGCACCTTATATATTGGATGGTATATTTGGCTGAGAAGTTTTTCTGGAAAATCTTTAAAAAAAAATGCGTTTTTGTGACCTTCGACGTGAGACGTAGCCTTGTCCACTTGAGAGTGGCATTCTGACCATCTTAGATATACCAGTCAATAAGTCATCCGATCATCGTTGGCAATTATGAATGATCATTGGTTCTTTTGCTATAAAGATCTTTTTCTGCCTAAAAAGCAATAAACAAAATTCTGTTGAAGTTGAGATTAAACCAGCTGAAGGATTCAGTAAATGAATATTTCAGCTGAAATAGATATATCCTTCTTCATGGATAATACTATATATATATATATATATATATATATATATATATTATATATATATATATATATGTGTGTGTGTGTGTGTGTGTGTGTGTGTGTGTGTGTGTGTGTGTGTGTGTGTGCGTGTGTGTATATGCAAGAATTTTTTATCACATCATCGTACCATTTCTTATACACAAACATTAGGTAGCAAGTTCCATTCATATTTAGTTGCCTTTGACTTATAATTCCCCTACGATACTATTTTAGAGGCAGATCGAATTAGATTATATATATATATATATATATATATATATATATATATATATATATATATATATCAGTGTATGTGTATATATCTATAGTATACGAGAAACCAAACGAATGCAGACATTCGTATACTTCAGCAGAGAATATATGCCAATTATCCGATTCCCGTATTCCATCTGTTCAAAACAAATGAGAAATCCCTCACTGGCGAAGGCTTCAAGGAGAACATGCGACGAGCCTTTGCAAAACCGATAGAGGTTCCTTCTCTCAGTGGAACAGAAAACCGAGAATATCCAGCATTTGTGTTACAGTCCTCGGGATAACGACCCTTCGCTAAAAATGGATGTCGTGTGTGAGCCACTAATTCTACCGGGGCTCTACAGAAATCTTACTTGAAATGTAAATTCTGCAATGAATTTCAGCACATCGAGGATTTATACACCACATGTTTGGTTCAGTTCAGTCATTTGTGCCGAGAGCCGATATAGAGGCATCGCTGGAAAGGTTTAGATCTATAGCTGACCGATTTGGAAATTTTATGAGACTTACTTAGATGTTATGGACGCTTGGTCGTATTCCAATAAATATGGAGGCAAAATGTTAATCTCCTTTCAAATAGCATTAAATTCTGATAGCTATTCAATAAGTGTTTAACTAATTTGAATTTACAATTTTAATACAGAGCTCTAGTCTAGACCGACCTTACCACTACCAACAGAGAGGTTAAACTACCTAGATAGCTTAGAGCAGTGGTTCCTAACCCAATTTTGGCCATGGCCCACCTAATCACCATTAAATTCCTGATGGCCCCCCTAGGGTGATACATAATTCGTATATACTCACGTGGAGGAAGCCTAAAAGCCATTAACTTGATTTAAATGTTCTCGAATTGACCCCCTTAAAAATCAAATTACGCCCAAGTTGAGACCCATTGGCTTAGAGGAAAGAAGCGACTGGCGCCTATCAAAGTGATTGATTCTCGTGCTTTTGTTTATGTCACTGCGTCAGTATAATGGCGGAGGGGAGAGTGACTGGTTGGGTGTATGTTCTTTTTTTTCTTTTTTTTTTGTGGTTATTATTCAATTCATAAAAGTGTCTTGAGAAGGTGTTAATGTTTCTTTTCTCAAAGTCTTTTAGGGTTGAGGTAGGTAGACTCACAACCATCTTTTCCAAAGAAGTGACTTGCGATTGATATTTCGAGGGTCGTAACCTGAGTCTCATTACTATTATTATCAATATTACTAGCAAATATATGTATACAGAAATTATGTATGATAAATTCGTAAAGTAACTAAGTCTACGGGCATAACCAGACCCGTTTCACGGTCAGTACCAGCTCCGTGGCAATGAATCCCTTCACACCCCAACCCACTTCGGAGGGTGCAGGAGGTAGGATGAAACCCCTTTATAAACCATCTTAGAGGTCCCCACTATAATCTTGCCATGTTTCATGCCCATCGGACCAGCCATTTGGCCGTGCTTGAATGACAGACGGACGGACAGACATATGGAACAAGCCCACCACAGGGGCCACTGACTTGAAATTCAACTTTCCAGAGAATATTAAGATGTTCATTCGAAAGAGGTGTCAGAAGGTAATGGAAAATACAGAAAGGGGAAATCCGTCATTATAAATAAATAAACAAATAAATAATTAAGTTGAATCTTATTAGGGTGAAAATCCATTTCATCGTCGCATGAACTTCTGGAGTTCACAGGCAGTAATGACTGACGATTTGGTTGGGTGACCTCGTGTTAGTGGCTGCGTTTAATCCCGATAAATTTTTAGGTAGAATAAGAATCTTCTCGTTGATGGAAAGACATTTGCAGAAAGTTTCCCTTTTCGAAGACCTAAATCTCTCTTATGACAGTGATTTCCGTATGCGTTTACCTGTGTATTTTCTTGATTACCCCCTGTTGTGTACGCCACCTGTTCGTAAGTGTAGTCTCTCTCTCTCTCTCTCTCTCTCTCTCTCTCTCTCTCTCTCTCTCTCTCTCTCCTTTCATCCGTCTTGTGTTTTGGGAAATTACATCTTCCGTAAGCGTCTTCCTACAGATTACAGCTGTGAAAAATTATTTCTCTCTCTCTCTCTCTCTCTCTCTCTCTCTCTCTCTCTCTCTCTCTCTCTCTCTCATTACTTCTCCGTCTTATGTTTTGGGAAACCACATCTTCCGTAGGCGGTTTCCTACAAATTACAGCTGTGCAAATTCGTTACAACGAGTAATTCCCGCATTGCAAACTTCTTCCTATATCCTCCAAAATACAGGCGCCCGCTTATCACAACTTTGCTTCCCTCCCACTAATCTTCGTGGAGCTCGTTCATCGGCGCAAATTGTGGCTACGCTCCTAAAGCATTCGCCAGAATGAAATTATGGTCAATTTTACACAATTTTCCCAACACCGGCTGTGGTGGTGGTGATGGACTCTCTCTCTCTCTCTCTCTCTCTCTCTCTCTCTCTCTCTCTCTCTCTCAGCTCATCTGAAGAACATATCAGGAGAGAGCGTAGATGTGTTTAAGAATGAGCTCGACAAAATATATGTAAGCTGCATCCCAGAACATCGAAGATTGGAAGATGCAAAATATACCGGAAAATGCATTAACAATTCTCTGGTAGACATTAAAGGTGCCTCACACTGAGGACCTGGGGAAACCCGAACAAGCTGTAAGGTCTCTCTCTCTCTCTCTCTCTCTCTCTCTCTCTCTCTCTCTCTCAAATGTGCATTCCAGACTCTAAGTTTTTCCAGAATCAGTTTCTTTGCTAATCAAGAATTAGGCGTCGCCTAAATTTGTTCTTCATTTTTTACTTAATCTAAAGCTGCCGAGATGTTTGACATTAATTACCCAGAAGAGTATTTTCACTCATTCGCTTTTCCGTTTGAGCAACATACGTGAATAATTTCATCTCTAATGCAGTACAACCTAATGGTTACATTCCACTAGATACGAATGGAAGTAATAGCCACAGTGAGCCTCTTAACCTCTCGAATTCTTCGTCCTTTTTGGAAACGCTTGCCACTGCAAAACCTTAGATCCAATTGCAAGAAATGATGTAGTTAAAGATTTCGTAGCAGGATCCGAACTCGCGTCCATAGTATCAGAACAAGGTTACGATCGATCTCGCATTCTTACTTCCTTTCCTTACCCATTTTAAAAATGCATTTTGCTCTGAATATCAAACTTGACGTCATTAACTCGGGCATAATAAAAGGTTTCTCCTTAGTAGTAGTAGTAGTAGTGTAGTAGTAGTAGTAATAGTGCCGTAGTGCCATTAGTGCACCTCATGCTATGCACTGGAGGCATTACTATAGGTTCTATGCAGTAGCGTCCCGTCGGCCCATAGTTGCAACCCCTTTCATTCCTTTTACTGTACCTCCGTTCATATTCTCTTTCCTCCATCTTACTGTCTTGTACAACCCTCTCCTAACGATGATCTCATAGTGCAACTGCTTTGAGGTTTTCCTCCTGTTACACCTTTCAAACCTCTTTTTACTATCTTTCCTGTTTCAGCGCTGAATGAGCTCGTAGCCCACCAGCGCTTGGCCTTTTGCCTAAGACCTATCTTCTGTTCTGTTCCATATAAAAGGTATAAATAAATATTCATATTAAAAATCTCTTCATAAACAGCAAAGTAAAGAAAGAAGGATGAAAGGGAATCCTACCTAAGAGGTAGGATTTCCTCAGGATGCGTCAAGTCCTTTGAAAGGTTGAGAAGTCAGCTGATGGAAAAGCTAGTCTCAGAGTCTGTCAGGTCCTTTGTCTTTTGATTTTTGTAATGTTTGTTTTTCTTGTCCTTTTTATCCATTCGTTTTTGTCGTTCATTTTCTCCTCCCTTGCTTTCTTGATTGCCTCTTATTTCATACCAGCTTTGTTCAAGTGATTATCTACTCATGTAAGTATTTATTCTGTTTTCCATGTTAGTGGACATGAATGGTTACCTAGACTTCATAACAATGCCTACGTTGTTCATTTACTTTTCCATTGAATTTTAGTTAGAGTGCTTCCCGCATTTTAGTTGGAGTAATTCCCATTTTTTTCTTGCAGTATTTACCACATTTTACTTGGAGTACTTCCCAAGTTTATGTTGGAGTACCTCCCACATTTCATTTTGAGCCTTTCCAATGATTGGTTTGAGTACTCCCACATTTTATTTTAGTTGGAGTAATTCCCAATTTTTTCTTGGAGTACTTCCCACATTTTATTTGGAGTACTTCCAAAATTTCACTTGGAGTACTTCCCAAAATAATGTACAAAGAAAGTTATTGAAATTTACTTGGTCGATTTACATGTATTTTTCAGTAATTTATTTTGGTGATTGACAGTTATATAAAAAAAGATTTAATCCACTTTGTGGATTTATAGGTATTTTTAAAGATTTTATTTTGGGAATAGAATTGTATTTCTAGCCCGAATAAACAGAACTTATTTTTTTAATTTAATCGTTTTCTCTTTATTACAATTCAGACATAGAATTCTATACTGTCTGGCAACTCTGCTAGAAAGTAAACAATTAAGCAGGGGAGCTAAACAATGAGCCATCTCCTTCTTTGCTTTTAGAAATGCGCTCTTATTATACGGTCTAAAAAAACTAAAAAAAAAAACAAAAGGCTATAGACTGAATATATATATATATATATATATATATATATATATATATATATATATATATATATATATATATATATATATATATATATAGTATCTGCAGACGGCAACATAGGAAGATTTCAGGAGGTTCCATGATACACTCTCAGTAACAGGCCATGATTTATTATACAAAAAACGTTTCGCACACGAATAAAACACGGTTGCAATCAATCAGTTCCTGTTGAAGAAAAAATCAAAAATCAATTACATTATATTAATACATAAAAGGAATTCATCAAAAATTAAAATTGACATTAAAAAAAAACTGTAAAAAAGCGTTATTAAAAAAAGACAGTAAAAAACAAAAGAGAGAGAGTACTAAAACACCAACCATCTCAGGTAAGGAAAGAAGAGGGAATGACAAAAACCGAGGTCCCAGTCAAGACGAAAACTATGCCAGATATAAAGTTGAAGACGAGGTGTTATTGTTGAGTGAAGGAACCAGCCTTTTTATGAGTAACGACTCTAAGGTGGTTAAGTGATCTGGGTCCTTGTATAGCCAATTATGGAGAAGTGCTGCTTCAAGATCTCTATTTTACAAAGTCGAGCATGATTTCTAATATTGGAAAATTCAGGTTGCTTAATTCTTTGACCTGTGCGAAAGCTGAAACCCTTATGGCTGCAATATCTCACTTGCAGTAACCTTCGAGTCGATCATGTAAGAGACCCGGACATCCAGGGGCATGGTGAATTTATAAACAACATTCGATCTCATGAAGGACTGCAAGCGATCTTTGAATTAAAAATGAACCTATTTTACAAGGGTATTCGAAATAAGTTTAAGTTGAAGACATGGAATTTCCTGTTCAATGATTTTAGTAAGTCTAAGTGAGAACTTGGTATTATTAACCAAATTTTTCCAACCACCTATAGCTAAGTTTGATGTTCCAAAGAAACTGTGTTTTGCTTCTGTCCCGTATGTGCCTGTTCCAACGTTATTTTAAATGAGGATGTCTCGCAACTGGAGCGTCGTTCATTAGTTCAAGCGACGATGCGACGCATTGCTACCACAAAACAGTTCTCCTTCTATTGTTACTTTTCAATCATTTGTTTACATTATCGTCAACTTACCTATGCATTTGTTCATTTATGTTTACTTTTCTAATGACTGATCTCTCTTTCTGTTTCCCTTTAGCATCTGTTACTTCTTTAAAGTGAACATCAAATTCTTTGGAAGCTAAGATAATAATAATAATAATCATAATCATCATCATCATCATCATCATCTTTGGGAGCTTAAATTTCAACTCGGTGGCCCCTGTTGTGGGCTTCTTCCATATGAAAATTGTTCATCTTCTGAATAATAATAATAATAATAATAATAATAATAATAATAATAATAATAATAATAATAATAATAACAATAAAAAGGTTTCATCATATTAAAATTATTATTTTTCAGCAGAAGATGAACCCTATTCATATGGGAGAAGCCCACAGAAGGCGCCATTGACTTGCAATTCAAGTAAGAGAAGGTAAAGGACACTACAGAAAGAAATTAATAATAATAAAAAATAAAATAATAATAATAATAATAATAATAATAATAATAATATAATACTTTTGCTGCCTGAATCATCTCCACTGCTGTATGTATACGTTTGTGGTAAAATATTTGTTGTCAAAAACTTATGTAAGTAATGTTTGATAAGAGAGTCTATCGACAGTAACAGCATACATGCACAGGCCTCTCTTCTCTCTCTCTCTCTCTCTCTCTCTCTCTCTCCTCTCTCTCTCTCTCTCTCTCTCTCGTATAACCTTTTCACGATGCCATCTCCCACAGTGACATGAAAGAATCCTTATCTCAAAATCTATGAATTGAAGAAAATTTTTAATGGAATCCTAATACTTTCGTAATATGAGAACTTTCAATGTAGTATTACACTGCATAATAACCAAAGGATAATATATATATATATATATATCATATATATATATATATATACACATATATATTATATATATATATATATATATATATATATATTATATATAATGTGCATGTGTTTTTTGTTTGTGTGAGTGTGTTTATAAATATATTTGCTTGTATATCCAAACTTATATTGAGATCAAATGTGGCACTTGATTATTTTCACTCAAGGTTTACGCACTGCAATAATTAATGTACAGCAATAAAAGCAGATGATGAAGTAGATATATATATATATATATATATTATATATATATAGATATATATATATATATATATATATATATATCTATATCTATATTATTCTATATTATATATATCTATATATATATATATATATATATATATATATATATATATATATATATATATCTTGCAATTCCACAAATGGTCCCGTGGGTGAAGTATATAAGAGATCCTCACGTGAAAATGAAAGGAGGAGGTACGAAGACTTTCAACTTTTATTCCAAAATCATCTTCAGGGTACTGAACAATTTTAAGAGAACAACTTATACAAGAAAGCGACATGAGGCCACAAATTATAAAACAAGTCAACAACCTACTTAAGTATGCAGATAAACATTGTTCAAAACAAAAGACATACTTAACGGAAATATGTAGCCACTAAAATCACAGTACCAAACTATCTGTTTGTAAAATATCTAACAACTTGTTTAACTTTTAAATCATCAAGAATAAAACTTTTTAACAATTCGTCCATGTTAAAAAGACCATCGCTCATAATCATGTTATTAAAAGAACTAATGAGGCAACCTTCAACTAACAATCTATCATGCATTGATGAACTTCTAAAAATGACTGTAGCTGAGTTCCACTCTATAGGGTGTTCAAAATTCCTCACGTGACAAAAAATGGCACTTGAACCGTTCGCAACCCGTACATTATATTTATGCTGTGTCACTCTCTTACTTAGTTCCATACCAGATTGTCCAGTATAAGGCAAATTACAAACAGAGCAGTTAATTTTGTTGCGTGAGGGATTTTGAACACCCTATAGACTGGAACTCAGCTACAGTCGTTTTTAGAAGTTCATCTGGGATGGTATGAAGTTAAAAATGCTTACATAAGCGGGTCAATGTTCACTCTGTGGATATGTGAGTTCATGAGGGCTTGTTCAAGGTGCCTTTGAAAACTGGCTGCGACCACTTAATTGGGGTGTTGATGAGGAGTGTGAATTCGTCTGTACGTGTACTAACTATGTAGGTTGATAACGGTTTGGTTTAGCCGAGAACTGGGGAGACAGCTATGGGAGAAAAGGCAGAAATCTGGGATAGCTCTGAGAAAGTTGTATTTATTAAAGTGTTAACGTTCCAGGCTGCAATGGGCGGTTCTATTGAGGGGGCCGAGTGTCCTAGTGAGGAGGCCGAGTGTCCTAGTGAGGGGACTGTATTTTGGAGAAGAGATAATTGGTGTGACTAATTACTGATTAAGACATTTAAATACTGGGGGTTATCTGAGATAGTTGTCTGTGAGACTTGAACTATTATCTTTCCATTGATGATCCTGTAAGAACTTGAGTTATTCAACGAGTACTTTACTTAGAATAAAACGTTATAGTTTTTGTAACTCCGAACTCTAAATATTTGATGACCTGATGGAGAGTAGAGAGAGAGAGAGAGAGAGAGAGAGAGAGAGAGAGAGAGAGAGAGAGAGAGAGAGAGAGAGGGGGCTTTTGCCGGTGATCGCTTTGATAGAGAGAGAGAGAGAGAGAGAGAAAGAGACTGAGGGTTATCAGTTCGCCTTACGCAATGGCTAAACACATACCAAATATTAAATACCGGGGGGGCGGTGCCCTTTGCTGGTAATATATATATATATATATATATATATATATTATATATATATATATATATATATATATATATATAAATTAAAAGAAAGTGTGGTGGTGAATTGTTAATCGCAGCTTTTTCCGCTTAGAGACAGGAGGGCTTAGTGACAAGCACTTTATTCCTCGAAGAGTGCTGAAATGAAAAAACAGTCAGAATTGGTGACCATGCGATATGAGGCTGAAAACCTTTCAGAGATCACATGACTGGGTGCGGCATGCTCAGTTGCTATGGCATTCTGAAAAGGCGTGAAGAGGGGGCACTCTTTGATTACCTGTGTCGTGGTATAGAACACACATTTGGAGAGGGTGTTCGAGGATGCACCCAACACAAGATGGGTTTATGGCATCATATAAGAGAATGGGTTCTCTAAAGACTTTGACCATTTAAATGGCATAATTAATCAGACTGTGAGTTTTAGGGGAAGTGGTTACTTAATCTAGTTCAGGAGAGGAGAATGACAGTGTACGGGTTTTTTGAGGGTCGGACTTAATTCTTACTGAATTTTATATTCATTTTGTTCCATTTAATGTTTAGCTAATTTAGGAAATAAAAAGTATATTTTTGTAAACTACGAGGATTCATTAGCCCAGTTTGCATTTTTAGCTCCTGCAGAAGGATAAGCAGCAGAGAGAGGTAAGAGAGTTGCCTGTTTGTTTAATTTTGTTTAAAAGAGTGTCATTTAGTCCTAAAAGCTCGGCAAGATATATATAGATATATATCTATATATATATATAATATATATATATATATATATATAATATATATATATATATACATATATATATATATATATATATATAGATATATATATATATATATATATATATATATATATATATATATATATATATTATATATATATATATATATTTATATATATATATTTGTGTAAAAATTAGAAAAGAAATGCATAAGCCTTCAGACGTCAAAAGGAGCAATTCCTCCTTCCCAGTCGACGAAACAAGCAAACCGAAAAAGTGACTCGCCCAACTGATACCACGAGAAGCTTAATGGATGCATAGCTCTCAAATTCCTCGTAAAGCCTAAACTCGGAGAGAACAAAAACACACAGAAAAAAGGAAGTTCCGTCCCTCCCACAAGAGACAACGAAGCAGATGCGACTCTGGAATAGAAGGAGGAAGCGTCTCTTTCTAGTTCATTCAAAGAGGAACTGGGGAGAGGCGACATAAGAAAGAAAACCGCACAAAAAAAAAAAAAAAAAAAAGAACGGGAGAGGGTGCCCGCGGCTGACGCACAAAGATAGTGAAGAGAGAAGTGCCGTTGCAAAGGCTTCGCCCGTCGATTACTACTGCTACAACTACTACTACGTAGGAGTCGAACGCAAAAAAAAATAGCAGAATGTTCCCCAAATGCCAGACTAAGGACAAGGCTTTAGCAACGTCCGTCAGAAGCGAAAAGCTGTGGAAAGGTGTCTAAATTTAGTGACATCTACTATATATATACACGAATAATTATCACATCACCGTGATTCATATAAATTATTCCGAGCTACAAATTTCCTTTAATATCTAATTCCCTCTTACCTCGGAAACCTAATATATTTTCATATAAATGTAAACAAAGGGGAATTTTTTAGTTGATAATAATTTCGTCCTCCTTGTGGGTTCGAACCACCGCCCAGCGGAACAGAGAAGAAAACCAGGACTTAGTGAGTTATCGATTCGGCGCTCTCTCTCTCTCTCTCTCTCTCTCTCTCTCTCTCTCTCTCTCCTCTGCAAATATGATGAAATATGATGATATATATATATATATATAGTATATATAATATATATATATATATATATATATATATATATATACATATATATATATATATATATATATATATATATATATATATATATATATATATATAGATATATATATATATGTGTGTGTGTGTGTGAGTGTGTCTACATGCTAACTCGTAATATACATACATACGTGTCTATACGTATACAAATGTATACTGTATATTGTGTCGCATACATGCGTATGTGAAAACACGATGGCAGACACACACGATGCCAATAAACAGACTGGTGGTATCACAAGGAAAAATGAGAAATGCCATTTGTGTCGTTTTTAGATCTCCCGTGAAGGCTTCCCCAGACGACAAAAGAGAGAGAGAGAGAGAGAGATGTAGAGTGTGCGAATAGGAGGAGGAGGAGGAGGTCCTTGCCCCAATTCCCTTGTGGGGGGGGGGGGGCAGCCCTTCTTGCCAAAGGGCCCGTGAAACAGAAGCCCCACAGTGAAGCACCTGAACTCACAGCAGGAGACGGAGGGCAGCCATAAAAATAATAATACGCTGAAAATGGAACGGTGGTCTGACTTGCCAAGGAGATGGCCGGTGACAGGAGGAGTGGCCGTAATATTTTCTGCTATTTTTCTTCTCTTCTTTTCCCTTCTTTTATTTCTCCTTCCAAGGATGGAAGTCGAAAAGTATTATGGACACACACGTACCGAGAGAGAGAGACAGGATTACTACACCAGCTGGGAAGTCAAGAGTTGTTACGGAGATGGTTAGTGACAAGAATGGTGGCAACATTGTCAGTTTTTCTTCATCTAAGTATGGAGATCACAGGATAGCACAATACTGAGAGAGAGAGAGAGAGAGAGAGAGAGAGAGAGAGAGAGAGAGAGAGAAGGAATTTCTTGACCAGATCTTAATGTAGTGTGGTCTCACACAAAAACGTAAAATGAAGATGGTGACAAGTAACATTTGCCACTTATGTATAGACTATGAAGAGGACTAAAAGATGATCAAGTTTGGGAACTATAAAAAGTAGAGTGACAAACAGGATATTTTCTTTATCGTGTCATTCAGGAGATGGACCCAATTCATATGGAAGCAGCCCACGAAAGAGGGGCCATTGGTTTGAAATTCAAGCTTCCAAAGAATATTCACGCGCAATTTGGATAAGTGAGGCTTGACCTATGAGCTATCCCTAGGGAGGATGGCGCCTTCAGTGCGCCTCATTCGGTGCAATGTATGCATTACTTAAGGTTCTTTGCAACGTCCCTTCGTCCCCTATAGCTGCAACTACGTTAATTCCTTTTACTGTACCTCCGTTCATATTTTCTTTCTACCATCTTACTGTCCATGTCCTCCTCTCCTAACAATTGTTTCACAGTTTTCCTCCTGTCACACCTTTCAAACCTTTTACTGTCAATTTCCGTTTCAGTGCTGAATGGCCTTAGTTGCCCCAGTGCTTGGCATAATGCCAAAAATTGATATCAATCAGTTCAAATCAAAATCAAAGCCATATGAGCGACGACTGTATATGAATCTAAAAGTTTTCCATTTCC